>NC_142088.1:63862500-63882500 GCF_054644295.1 Miniopterus natalensis
AACTGGCTTATGCGGTTGTGGGAGCTTAGGTAGTTACATGAAAAGCCTTTGGGCAGGTGCTCAGGCAGAGCAAGCTGCAGCCCACAGATGGAATTTCTTCCTCCTCAGGGAAATCTTGGCTCTGCTCTTAAATTTTTCAGCTGATTATATCTCGCCCACCCAGTTTATTGAGGCCAATCTCCTTTACTTAAAGTCAGCTGACTGTAGATGTCAATCACATAGACAAAATATCTTCACCATAACATCTAGGTTAGTGTTTGGTTTAATAACTTTAGACTATATTTGGCTAAATGGACACAGAAAACCAAATATCATAGGCACTAATATTAGAAGAAAAGAAAACATGAAGATGATTAAACAGCAAATAATTACCTAAGACCTCTCTGGGAAAAATTCTAATACAAGGTGATTAAAACAATCTGTTCTCTTTGAAAAACAAATTGGCTTCCAAGTAAGAAATTGCTAAGATTGGGACAAGAGTACCATTGTTGAGTAGCCTAATGTTTTTTTTAATTCTTTGACTATGACACTAACAAGAGCTTGTTAGAAGACAGTCTGTAGAGCTACCCTACAGAGCCATCCCTGAGTATTCATAAACTGTAAAGCACACTTTTCTTCAATGACCTTGCTTTCTGTTCTCTCTAGAGGTGCAAGCTAGATGCCTTAGAATTCCCTCTTGTATTCTGCAAACCAGCTCAGTATACACTAAACCAGTATTTCTGAAAAGAATGAATAAGGAAGGGAAAGAACTGGATTAGAAATATTTTCAATGCATTGCCATTATTAATAATGCTACAGTAGCCCTAGCCAGGTTGCTCAGTGGTTAGAGCGTCGACCCACCAACTGAAGGGTCCCAGGTTAGATTCCAGTCAAGGGCACGCACGTACCTTGGTTGCAGGCTTGATCTCGGCCCTGGTCGGGCACGTGCGAGAAGCAACCAATCGAAGTGTCTTTTTCACATTGATGTTTCTCTCTCTCTCCTCTCTCTCTCTCTCTCTTTCTCTCTCTCTCTCTCCCTCTCTCTCTCTCTCTCTCTCTCTCTCTCTCTCCCCCTTCCACTCTCTGAAAAGCAGTCTAAAAAATATCCTCAGGTGAGGATTAAAAATAATAATAATAATGTTACAGTGAATAATTCAGTCCACTTGCTGTCTCTTATTTGTGAAGCTGTATTTTCAGAATAAATTTCTGAAACAAGGGTTGCAAGATTAAAGGGTAAATGTATATTTAATTTTGTTAGACACTATCAAAATTCCCACCACAGTAATTGTAGGAATTGGAGATTTCAACAAGCACCTCATGTGATTATTGTGCACAATAACATTTAAGAATCACTATTTTAGAACATGGCTATTTACTTTTTTGAGTACTAACTCTCTTGTCAAAAACAAATGCACCAATAGGAATACATATTTACTGTCGTAGCTGCAAGTTTGTCCAACCCTACACAATTGGTTTTGATGGAACCCTTGAAGCTCATACTGATCAAGAAATATCGTCTAAACACATTTCACAATTAACAAAATACTTGTTTTGCCAACTGAGTGAGAGTGGTTGTTTCCCTTCACCAGTTACTTTTGGCCTCTGCAGTCTTAACCACACTTTGCCTGTGCTTGATCTTGTATTTCTGCTTAAAACTTATCCAAGAAATTGGGATATTGCCACTTATGAATAAGATATTGTTTTATAGGATTTTTGCCTTATTTTTTTCTAAGTATAATTGCCCTTCATAGCTAGAAAAGTGAACATCAAACAAAGAAATTATTTTTAAAACATGATTTCATCTATGTAACTGTACGATTTTATCACTATTGCAATATTATTGCACATTCATTCCAACAGCAAACTGAGATGTGCACAGAAGTATAAACAATAAATAATATACAAGAAAATGATGCTGTAGTTAAAGTTTCATTTTTCTGCACACTGTTTTTTTTCCTCCATTTAGTAAGAATTTAAAATTGAATTGATAGTTCAGCTAACTGGTAATTAGCATAGCAGTGAACCAGATTTGTTAAGCAGTTAGTCTACAGCTTCATGGATACTTACCTTAGCTGCTTCCGAGACAGCCATCTGTGTTATTTTAGCTCAGAGAAAAAACCCTTTATAAACTAATAGGATGTCCTTAAGTGCGGAAATTTGGTTATACATTTCTGCATATCTCAAAGACCAAGTTTTTGACAGCTAATATATTACTGCAAATATTCTACTGTTCCACATGAATCAGATATATTGAGCATGAGATTTCGAGTACCGACCCTTGCAAACTGACCCCTGAAGTAGTTCTAAGATAGCATTGCCCTTGGTTATAAAAAGTAATACGCCCAAATTGTAAAATCCATTTTTCGTATTAAGTAGAATGACAGCTTGTGATCTCACAAGACAGGTAGACTTCCTGAGAAAAACCTGAAGGCACAGTATATTCAAGAAATATGTTTTACGAAAGTTGTACTAGCATGCTGCTTTCTACTCAACCTTGTCCCCACTTAATTAACTATCAAATCCTGTTCATTCAGACCCCAAAATATTTTTTGAATCTCTCCTCTCTTTTCCATCTCTACTCATGTACTAATGCATAACTACCAAACTGGGATCTCCTTATCTAATCTCTTAATACTTTCAGTCCATCAGGGTAAACTATTACATTTTTTAAATTCATGTTGATTTTATAAATGTCCTCCTTTAAAGAAAACAAAGAAGCAAAACTTTTGTTAGATTCTAGACAGTGATAGTCTAAATTCCTTAGGAATATATCCAAGTGCTATTGTAATATGGTGTCTCTAAGTAAGTAGAAATGACTATTGAGAAAGTACCATTAAAAATGAAAATTAGCCAAACACAGTAATACCAAATCTTACCATGAACTAATTACTTATTTTCACAAGTTCTTCAAAAGGTAGTACAGTATGTGCAAACTGAGACAAAGTGATCATTTATTATTAGCTAAATAATAATTTGGGTCCAAAGTAGAATTCGTGTGAGGTATGTTGGATAATGTAGAAAGCTAACTGGTTTTCCTATGCTAGAATGGCCTTATCCATATGTATTGCATCTTTAACTGGACTGTAAGTCTGAGTCCTAGATTTTGTTATCTAATTTGTGAAAGTCAGTCCAGAGCCTCCCCACCCCACCCCACCCCACCCCCTGCCACACACACACATAGAGAACTGAGGAGTATGGACAGACACATGACTAGGTTCTGAGCATACAATGCTGAATAAAGCAGATATGGCCTTTGAATTGTTGGAGGTTATAGTCTACTTAGTAAACAGATCTTAAACATATTGTGTTTGTGTGGGCGTGTTCTGTGTCTGTATCAGTTTTATGCAAGTAAAATAAAGAAGGGTGTTATAAAAAATACAGATGCCATGAGATTATATCTGGCAGACCTAACTGATATTGGAAAAGCAGGAATCATCTTTCACAGGAATTGACATTTCAGTTGAAAATTAAAGCCAAGATTAAAATAACATGGCAGAAATTATATTCTATGTTTTTTGTTGTTGGTGTTTTGTATTTTTTTTATTGATTTTAGAGGAAGTGGAAAGGACAGATATATAGAGAGAGAAGCATTGATGAGAAAAAGAGACATTGATCGGCTGCCTTCTGCATGCCCCCTACTTGGGATCAAGCCCAAAACCATGGCATGTGCCCTGACCAAGAATGGAACTGGAGATCTCTTGGTTCATCAGTCAACACTCAACCACTGAGCCACACCTGGCCGGGCAGAAATTACATTCTAGGCTGGAAGACAGGATGTGTGAAATGCAGGAAGGAAAAATGTAGATGGATTGTTTAAGGAACTGAAAAGTGGCCAAGGTATTAGAAGTATAGAAGGATACCACTAGATGGGGGACTTATACAACTAAGCAAAGGCAGAGAGATAGGCAGAGCCTAGATCATGCTCGCCACTGTTGATAATGTTAAGAATATGAAGGTTTATTTTGATTGTTATTGGCAGCTGTAGGAGGGTTCTATAATACATAACCCACTTTTCATTTTAATAATATGTCTTTGGCTACTATGAGAAAAATTGCTTAAAGGAGAGCAGCAGATGAGATGTAAGTCTCCAGGCGAGAGATGATGGTAGCTAGGTTAGGGAAGGGGAACAGAAAAGAAGATAAATGTATGGATTGGAGATGTACTTTGAAGATAGAATTGGCAGGACATGGTTATGAATTAGACGTAGAGGATAAGGTAGAACATATGAGAGACGAACGCTTGGTTTCTGGAATGAGCTACTAGGTAGGAAGAGGCTCTATTTGTCAAAGTGGAGTAAAACAAAGGAATGCATCTGATAAGAAAGACCAAGAATTTAATACTAGATGTGAAATTTGAGATGCCTAAAATAATTTAAGAACAATAATCAAAAAGGAAACTCTATTTATGAGTTAGAAGCTGAAAAGACAGGTTAAAATATGAATTAAAATATTAATGAGAGTGTTGGTGTGGGGAAAGTCTGAGAGTGGGATGGATGTAGGGTGGAGGGGATCAATGGAGATAAAAAGAGGACATCTGTAATATTTTCAGCAATAAAGATAAAGAAACTACCTGGCAGGGCGTGGCTCAGCAGTTGAGCGTCGACCTAGGATCCAGGCGATCGGGGTTCGATTCCCGGTCAGGGCACATGCCCAGGTTGAGGGCTTGATTAATGACTCTCTCATCACTGATGTTTCTCTCTCTCTCTCCCTCGCCTTTCCTCTCTCTGAAATCAATAAAGATATATTTAAAAAAAAAGAAACTTAAAAAATATATATCTACCCATGTACCATTTCCTAAAATAAAATAAAAAAATAAATACAAAATATTAATAAAAGTAATGGAAACTTTCAATATTTTTATATGAGAGAATTTAGATGGATCCTGGACCCAGTACAGAAAGAGGAGGTAGAAATAAACTGGGGGGAAAATCAGTCAGACAGAAAGAAAACCAAGAGAGTGCTAAGAAGAAGGAAAGTTGACCTGCTGGCGTGGCTCCGTGAGTTGGGCATCCTCCTGTGCATCGGAGAGTTGCAGGTTGGATTCCCTGGCAGGGCACATGGCTGGGTTGCTGTCTGGATCCCTGGGAGGACGCATGCAGGAGGCAGGTGATCAGTGTTTCATTTTTCTTTCTCCCTCTCCCTTTTTCTCTCTTTCTCTTAAAAAAACAACACACAAAATATATTTTTTTAAAAAGAGGAAGGAAAAGTTAAAAGAGAGGAATAGATTAACTTGGTACTATGCTACAGAGAGATCAATGAGGGATGAGAAAGTTTTACCACATGAAAATAATTGGCAACCTCTGTAATTAAAAAAGAAAAACAAAATGAAGCCCAGCTGATGTGGCTCAGTAGTCGAGCACTGACCAATGCACCAAGAGGTCACTGGCTTGATTCCCTGGTCAGGGCTCATTCCTGGTTTCAGGCTTGATCCACAGTAGAGGGCGTGCAGGAGGCAGTCGATGGATGTTTCTCTCTCATTGATGATTCTCTCTCTCTCCCTCTCCCTTCCTCTCTCTCTAAAATAAGTTTAAAAAAAGCAAACATACAGTGGTCCCTCGGTTTTCGAATGTCATCCATTCTGGAAGCCCGTTCGAGTTCTGAAACATTTGAAAACCAAGGGATCAACAGCCGACAACTAGGCCTCAGGATCTTGCCCTCAGCAGAAGCCCGGTAGCGTGTTCAACTTCCGAGGCATGTTCGAAAACTGAAGCATTTACCTCTGGGTTTACGGCGTTCATAACCCAAAATGTTCTTCAATGGAGACATTTGACCAAGGAACTACTGTATTAAAAGACAGAATGTTGGAGTTGGAATGAAGAGTGGTTGAAAGGGAAAATAAAGTCAGTTTGTATGAACAATTCTTTGGAGAAGGTTGGATGTGAATGGAGTATGAAAAGAAAGGGCTATACATGGAGGCTGGTTTGAGGTTAAGAGAAAAGTTTTATTTGTCTTAGTGTAATAAATAGTAGAGCAAGTTTATATGCTGAAGTTTTGAAGGTTGGATTTAGTAGTAAAGGAGAGATTGAAATGCAGCAGAAAGAGGACTTTGTTAAGACAAGTTTCAGAGAAGGAGAGGAAATGAGTATATATTTTTGCCTTATATTGGCCTAAACAGATAGGAGGGTGCTTCCTTCTGTGTTATAGGAGGAGAGGGGGAAATAACTGATGTAGATGTAGACAGGTTTTAGTAGGGCCTGTAGGAAAACAAATCAGTTGCATTTTGATGTGCTCTAACATTTCTATGCAGTAAGAGGGAAGATGATTACCTGAGAGTGGAGTGGAGTGGAGTGGAATATAGTGAATTTAGAGGAGTGGGATTGGGATAGTGGGGAAGAAATGAGAAAGAAAAGTTGAAGGTTTAGTTATGGAGAGAAAATAAAGAGGGCCAATGGAGACAAGGTCTCAATGACGTCAAAGAGCTGTTTTCGTGAGAATACCTGAGCAAGATAGAGAGTAAGCATACATAGGTGGAAGACTAAGACGCTCTTCGTTTGTGTGGGGTGTGGGGGGTGGGAGTGGGTATCTCTTTTGGTGGAGGCAAAAATTTCTGGTGATGAGTAACAATTTACCACCATGGAAATTTGTGGTTGAAGTGTACTAGAAATAAAAGGCCATAGGCAGAGAGGAAGTCAGAAAAACAAGGAAGAAAGTTGTGGATCCATTATCTTGTAGACATTAGAATTACTGACTTCCCTGGTTTGGAGTGGTTAGCAAGAGAAAAAGATAGATGCTGAATCTTAAATAAAAGATCAGAAGGTAGGTAGATGAGTCTTTGAAGATTGGGGTTCAGTGATACAGGCGGTTGGTGAGACCCTCAAAAAGTAGAAGATGTGAGGAGTTAAGAAGAGAGTAATTCTGGAATTAGTACTGGGGAGGGCACTGATTCTTGCTAAGAGTCCATATTTTCAATGACTGCTGAGGAAGAGTGAGGTCAGGAGATACTAAGTTTCAATAAGGCAAAAAGGTGAAAGAAATTTTCAGGGTATAGTCTAAGGATATTGGGGAGTTTGGGATGGAGTAAGAGTTTCAGACTCCCAATCAGAAGGATTTGGGTAAAAAGGGAGGTGGGATATCAGTGGAAAGAATGTTAGCTTGCACTGTACTTTGTGCAGAGACCTGCATAAACAAGGGAGAGAATGTTGAAAGATTTTGTCTTAGATAAAGATGGGTTTGTAAGATTTCAATTATAGTCTGAGAAAAAGGGCTGCCAGGTAGTTGAAATGTTAGGCCAAGTGTGTCATTCGCTATCTTTTAGGTGGTTAGATTTGGCAGTTGCAGCTTAGGGTAGCTATGGGTGGTAGGAATGAGTGAGTGAATATAAACCAAGTGGTTCTTTCCTTGGAGAACAGGGGAAGTGCTGATGAATTCTAAGCAAAGCAAGGTGCACCAGCCTTTTTCTTGCTAACAGGGCCAATGCTCCACCTTCAGGCAACGGTGATCCAGGGAAAGATGACTTGATATTTACTTCTACTGTCCAATCTTTGTTAAACATTAATGAAATATCTGTGTGATAAAGATAAAAAGAAACAATAATAATAGTGTGCAAACTTTTCTATTCATCTGTGATTGTATCACTCCTCTTTTACAAAGAAAGGTTTATTACTCTCTGAGTTAACTCCCGCTCTCAGAATATAGACAATGAACAGCAAAGGGTACAAAAAAAGCCTAAGAGACTATCTTGGTTAAAATAATGAGTTAGAGGCAGTGTTGGGGTGAGGTAGGGATTGAGAGAGGCTGTATTTGAGTTTATGAGGGAGTTTACCCAGCTTAGATTGGGGAAGGAATTTTTAAATCTGTGACTTGAGTAATAAATATATTGAGTTTAAAAGAAATAAAGAAAGGTGTGTTTTTTAAAAACTTGCTGTTCATGATTAATATGTTTTCCTTTGTGTTTTTATGGGAGACCACAGAAAAGATTTCAGATGCTTTCTATTTATGCCATATATATATGTATATATATATATATTATATATATATATGTATGTATATATATACACACACACACACACACATATATATATATGTATATATGTGTGTGTGTATATATATATATATGCCAAACTGATATATATTTAATATGGCCCAGATGGAGTTATATGAGGATTATATGTGAAAAATTTTAAATGATTGCTTTATTTAGAGTTAACATTTCAATGTAAAATATTTCTAAAGTAAAATGATTTTTGATTGTTTAAAATCTTTAGAACACAAATGTTCTGAATCTTAAACTGTGGTGATTTACTCAAGGCCCTTTAGCTCTCAAGTATAGAAACTCACTGAAGCTTCTGAAATGTATAGAGATGTCCCAAAAGATTATGGAAAGTCTCATGTGTTGTCCTCATAACTAAGGACAGGAAGTAAAGATGGACTTCCTGGGGCCTAGATAATCCCTCACTCAAGGACCCCCTGGTTCCTTTCTTTCCATCTCTCTATCTCGTGGTTTCCTAAACAACTTCTGCACTGTGCTCAGGTATTCCTCCTCTCTCAGCACCTCCACTCTCACCCCGCCTGCTCACCCTCACCATGTTAGCACCACTACCCACTAGGTGAGCTCCTTGCTTGTTGGGTTAGATTTTTGAGAGAAAGGGTCCCAGTAATTAAACTCAGACCATGACTTGGTTTCATTTGTATCAATGTTACTTCTTGGTCTAATTATCTCTAAAGAGGAGAGGGATAATACTGGCCCATAGGGCTGCCCCTCTCAGGAACAGTAACTGATGGAGCAGGTTTAGATAAATATGGATGGTGAATGAGTCAGCCACATTGACTGACATATCTAATACATGTACACTTTTGGAGCAATCATTAGTGGAATGATTCCAGAATATAGAGTAACTGAGAGCAAGAGTCTGTATGTCAAGTTTAATTTCTGTGTGTTTATCTATGAACTAAAAACCAAGTTCAAGAGAGATTTTTTTCAAACAATGAAAGCAAAAACCCCAAACAAATAAAAATCAATAAGTAACTGTCTTGAACATTCTTGACTAAACAGACAAAATAGTTTGATTGCTTATTATCCACATCTCTTAAGTAATGGGAGCTAATAGAATTTGAATTTAAAGATGCATTACTCTTTCAGATTTGCAATTGCATTTTACAACTGCAGTGCAAAATATTTAGTATTCTTACTTTAGTTCCGAATACACTTTAATTACTCTATGTAATTTGAAAAAATGCTTTCATGTTTAATTTTTGTATACACAATGGGAGAAAAAAATACAGTTGTATTACTATATTGATGTTATTTGTATAACACATTGTTTTAAACAAGACTGAAAAGTAAACTTCCTAATGCAATCCTTGCTAAGGAAAATACATATCATTTTCCTGAAATGTAAAGAAATAGAGTTATCTCCATCATCACAAGATGAATAATTATAGAGGGTTTGCAAGCCTTAATTAAAACAATGATTTTTAAATATCTGGCACTATATGACCCCTAGTTTTATGCTTCACTTCTCTCATCCACTTTCTGATCAAACTCTTATGTAACCTCATTTTAAAATAGTGAAAATGAATAGTAGGTTATTTCACTGTGAGAACCTTCAAAGTTTCTAAATTCCATTTATAAGCTATAACCAAAATGTTAGGGGTAACTATGGTGACATCAAACCAGGGTTGACTATGGAGTTAAAGGATGTGGACTGGGCTCTGATGTGTTTAAGTTAACCTTTGTCCTTTTGACAAAGTACAGAAGAACAAAAAGTACAAAAGTACATCATTTAAAATGAATATCTCTAGCAAAAGTAAGTCTTATTTTTATCAAGTAAAAAAAAAAAAAAATGCAAGCTTTAGGATGTCAGAGCGTGTAACAGTTGGTTTACTTTAGTATGGCGGGCTGATGGGAGCCGTAACTCTGTAAGCACGGTGCTCTGTCACTGTCTGTGAGTGCTCCCTTTGCGACTTTTGATTTATGCCAGGCAAGCTTGCCAACAACACCCAAAGTTTCTTACAATCTTCAACTGCATAAATCTGATATCTCTATAGTAAAACAGGGCTACTTATGTAATCAACAAAAATGGAAGATAAAATCAGCTTTCCCTTATCTGATGAAATAAGGAAGCTGAAATGAAAAACTATTTACTAAAAATGCCCAATTATAAGATTAGTGAACTGGATGCATAATTGAAAGTTTTAAAGAAATGTTTCTGTTCTTTATGAAGTAAAGGTTAAATATATATATTAAACATAGAGACAGCAGTTGGAATATAGTTTAATTTTAATTTCTTTCTTTTCTGTGTTAATGGGAATCAGAATGAATTTTTTTTTAAAGTGAAGGACAAGAGAAGAGCAATCTCAATTTAATTTCCCCCTGATGCTGGAAAATAAAAGATAATTGATACCGCAGGAAAGAACAGGGAGAGAAGATATGTACGTATTGCGATCCTGAGGGAATGGGGTGTAGGACAGATTTGGGAGTGATCTCACCATCCACAGGCAGAGTGTTGCACTTGGGGCCCTGTTTTACCAGAGGCAGCATTATATACTCGGTTCCTGGGGAGGAGATGCTGAAAGGGTGACTGCGGACCCTGGAAGTTAACACAGTTAAGTGTTCCGAAAACACTGAGTAAGAGAGAATAAATGATGTTCCAAACTACCATCTGTTCCATTGTATGGGATTTGTGGGATATGGCACAGGCTCACCCATGGTTTCTAAGCCCAGGGACAGTAATGATAAAGCACAAGACTATTACATTTCAGTTCAAAAGGCATAACAATCTAATTATGAAAAATAAATCAGGAAAACTCAAAATAGGAATATTCTTCAAAACAACTCATATTTACCCTTTAGAAATGGTAACATCATGAATAACAGGAAGGCTTTCTGTTCAAGATTCAAGGAGTGTAGAGAGAAAAGACAATTAAATGTAATATGTGGTGCTAAATTGAATTTTGAATCAGAAAAAAAAAGAATATTTTACTATATAGAACATTATTAGTCAACAGGCAAAATTTGAGTGAAAACTATGTATTGTATCAGTATTAAAAGTATTGATTTTGATATGTGTACTGTGTTTATGCAAGAGGATGCCTCTTATGTAGGAGATGCAGCCTGAAGTATTTAGGGGTAAAGGGTCATGATGTCTACAATTTACTGTCAAGAGGTTCAGACAGTACTAGAAATAGCCAGAGGGGCAAAAGATAAACAACTCCTGAAGGGCATAGGTGTTCATTCTATTCTTATAACTTTTCTGTAAGTTTGGAATTATTGAAAATAGTGAGTAAAAAACAAAAGGCGTGAGGAACATTTGTGTTATGGCTCTGTCAACGGCTTCCCGTATGGACTTTGAGCCTGTTTCATCTGTGAAATAAAAACAATCTGCCCCTTCTATTTCAGATAATTATAAGGGTCAATGAGATAATGAGGTTCAGAGTGCTATTTACTTTTTTTTTAAGATTTGGAAAACTATTTTATATGAGAGAAAAGAGTGATTTTCAACCAAGCTATACGTTCATCATAAATGAATTATAGTTTAGACAATTTAAAACTTTAGCTTTTGTTTGTTAATTATAATGCAGCCACTCACTATAATGCCTCAATTAAAGAATGCCCTGGGTAATGAAGCATTTCTCTGTAACAATAGTAGGACATTTTAAAATTAAACAGTACTAAAACAATCAAACAAAGAAACATCTACATAATCATGTGACTATGGGTACTTATTGTTTGCAATATTATGGTTTTAGTGCTCTTCTCTTGGAGAACTCTTTCATTTCTTGCATTTTAAGTGAATGGAACTCATCATAGTCAGCATTCTGACATCCGGGAAGGTTCAATTTGGTGCAAAGGTTCAATTTTAGTGTAAAAACATTTAAGTCTCCACTGGGCACTAGTTAATCTGTTGTCTGCTGTGGGATCCTTTACTGTTTCTTGTAGCTCGGTGCCACTTCCCATACCCAACATCCTCCTGCTGTTTTGATTTTACACTTTCATTAAAACAGTAAAATTTTAATTAATTGTATATTTATACTTTTTCCCTATACTTTGTTTGAAACTTATTCACTCAGTTATATTATGGCTTGGGATACAAAGAATCGCTGCATCATTCCTGCAAGAGTAGGTCAATATCACTGAAAATCTTGGATCAGTAATTTACACTTTCCTGATCTCCATCATGTAGTCCACTCTTCCTCCATAATTAAAATTTTCGAATAGAAGTACTACAATTTCTAGTATTTTAACAAAAAAACAAATCCAATGGCATCTTTTTAACCTGTATTCTTCCTTTTTCTCTTTATTTATTTTATGAAGCGGTTGGCCCAGCCAGCCACCCCATCTTTTCCCCTGGAACTTTTCTCTCTTAGACTTCTATGAGAGTCTGTGTTATTTCTTTGACCATAACTTCTGATCTTATTTATTTGCTCTTTTTTTCTCCAACAATGTGCCTCCATGGCTCTCGTCTTGGCATTCTTCTTTTTTTCCCTTTGATGTCACATCTGATTAAGTCACCTCAAGATGACTTCAGAGAAGCCTCTATATTTCAAAGTCAGCTTTTTTCTTCAATACCATGTAGATAGTTGCAATCACTGCTTCATCTATCATCTATCATCATCTAATCTATCTACCTACCTATCATCTATATATCACATCATACAGAGTGTGCCAGAGTTTCCAACTGTTTATGCCCAAAGCCAGGCTACCTGCACGCCAGCATTTTTTCAGTTCTGTCAAATAGACAAGTCAGAAGAGAAAATTATTAAAGAAGAGGCATTTGGGTGTAAGATGAGAAAGAGAGCTTCATAAAATAGGAATAATGGGCGGTGTTCTACAGAAAGGGAGAGAGAAACCGGGTAATTCTTATAGCAACTTGACTTGAGACAGCTATGCACAAATTAATTTACAGGTGAAGAAAGAGGGGATGCAAGATGGAAGCAGGAAGAGAGAGAGGCTCAGGAGCAGAGTGTTGAGCATTTAGCATGACAGTAAAACATAACACAATATGTTCTTTTATTTACTCCTCACTAGAATAGGAAGCTCTTCACCTGAATAGAATGTCACTTGAAAAATAATTTTTAACTTATTGTGATAAATTGATCTTTCAAGAACATTAGGTGAAATATAGACTCATAATAAAGTCTGGCTCTCACCATCACAGACAGTGTGTGTTAATGTTTCAATTAGTCAAATCCTCCCACAGCACAAAGAGCTAAATCAAAGTGAAATAATGCTTTTAAGCTTGAAAGATACCCCATGCTGTTAGATCATGCAAGAATGTTGAGAAAAGTAACCAAAAACTAATTCACCAATTTGGTAAAATCAAATATTCTGTACTCTAGGTAATCTTAATATTGCTCAGTCACTGTAAATCAGATTATTCTTGAGATTGTATTTAAGTCAAGGCAAATGGTCTTCTACTTACAAATGTAATTTAGTCTCATGAGTAGGTAATCTTGTTAAAATATTGTCAGGCTAATTGAAATTGATTTGTGTTTACTAAACATAGTGAATACTAATTAAATATTAGACACTGAAGTGCTGGAGGTATTTAAACCTTTGACAGACACCCTTAGTGCTTCATGGAAGGTTTTTTTCTTTCTTTCTTTTTTATTGTCTCACAGGTTAACATTCCTTTTCAGCCTTTTCTTCTAGATGTATAAGGGAAAAAATAAGAGAAACGGACTACGTTTCCTTCATGAAATTTTGTGTCTGGGGAATATTTGGAAGAATTGGGAATTGGTTTTGGGGCTGTTATTTATGTTTTATCTCCACTGCTACACACAACACATTTGCTTTTTCCATCTGCTTAATTCCATTGCAGGTTTACGATTCACTACCACTCATAGCATCACTGAGCTCCACATTACAGCTTTTATAGGAGACAGAACTACCAGCCAATTTGAAAAGCAGGTTGAATGAAGATAAAGCCTGATAGCTCACGTGCCCTGGCCTGGTGACTTGGCTCACTGCAGAAGCTTATACCAAATAGGTTGCCTGCATCTTCTGTGCTGTATATGTATGGGCTCTATGAGGCTTAAAGAAACATTACCCCTAATAGGAAAATAAACCCACCATAACCATTCATTTTGGGGAAATTTTACAGTTGTTTGTTAACCTGCTCCCTTATGCCCCGCAATATTCATTAACAGATTTCTCTGTTTATGAGTGATATTATATGTAAATGGTTATGAGAAGCTAACAGATGTAACCACTGAAATAAATTAGAAGGAAAAGTTCTGTTTTTTGCAGATGGTTCTATTGAATATGCTTTTATCCCTCCTCGACTTTAACATTTAGTTTTCTTTCAACAGCAAACTTTTCTTTACTGACTACGGGAATGTGGCCAAAGTAGAGAGATGTGACATGGATGGGATAAACAGAACAAGGATTATTGATTCAAAGACAGAGCAGCCAGCTGCACTGGCACTAGACCTAGTCAACAAATTGGTTTACTGGGTAGATCTTTACTTGGACTATGTGGAAGTTGTGGACTATCAAGGCAAAAACAGACACACTATTTTTCAAGGCAGACAAGTAAGTATAATTTTGTTAGAAAATACAGCTAAGGTAATAAAATGTATGGTATCACATTAAGAAGAAGACCCAAAATCTCAATGTTGAAAATTTCTTATGAAGTCAAGCTGCAATGGGTCATAATAATGGTGATGTATTTCCCAGATGGGAGACTGTTCTTTTTACAGTACAGTCTACATATTGGAGATGCCTCTCATTTTTTTCTTCCTTGTGTTAAAAGCAAAGCACACAGGACAAAAACAACAAAAAAAAAAACAAGAACACCAAACAAACAAAAATCCATACAAGCAAGAAAGGAAAGCACTAGAATAGAACAGATGTTATGTCCTACTTACTAAAAACTAACTTAAGTTGTTTATTTATAAGGAACTGAACTATGATCTGTCTCATGTGACATTGAAAATATTTTACTAACAAAAGCAAATGCCTGCTTACAAAAATATTATTTTAATAGGTTGGATTAATTTTTGCTTTCTGATATATTTAACTACTTCCTAAAATGAGAATTCTGTGAAATTTTTGTAAAAGTTTTGGGGAAAAAATTCACGGAATTCAAAATTTTTACAGAATTCAAAATTTTCACAGAATCTGAAAACTGTATACAGATGGTCAAAAATGTTCACATCTTTACAGCTTTTCCCTTGCTGAATTACAAGATTTTTTTCCCCAAAGACCACTCAGCATACACCTCAAAGGAACTCTCTAAGCGGAAATGAGCCTCATTCACTAGTGTAGCTTTTCAAATTCAATTTTACCTCACTTATTACACTAATTTCAGGTGAGATTCTTGTTCTATTGAAATAAAATATGTGCATCTCTGCTTTCTTTTGCAATGCAAGGCAAAAATATTCTGTAATTACCCTTTAAAGTTACTTTTCAAATCAGCATTTGACAATGAAATCTTTCCCTTTCTTTGGAAAATAAACAAGTACACTCATCTAGACTGTTAAAAAGATAAAGTTTCCAATATTATAATTGGGGCCAGATATTTCTCACCTTCAACTGCCCTAAAATGGCTATGATGGATCTTTGCTTTCACCGATATGTAATTAAAATTTCAAAATACAAGGATAAGGAATTCAAATGATTTTCCCCACAACTAAACAGTTTTTTAATGTTTGAAGTTTTAAATTATCCATTTATTTTTCCTTTCTATTGTTTGTTTTTGCTGATTTGCCACAAAGCAATCTCACATATATTAAATTGGCCAGTATGTAATCAGATAGATAAATTTTTTGAAGTATTTGGGCTGCAGGCAGAATGTTCTATTCACCACTCCAAGCCCCTCCCACCTCTATTAGGGTAGTTAGCAGAGCAGGCAGCAAAGAACTTACTTTATGGGGAACAGACCCTTCTGAAGGCAGGAAGGAAGGCAGTGAATCAAATTTGCTCTTGACTATGTGAATATGTTTTCTCCTCTGACAAATTCAGTTGGTTCCCCCTCTGTAGTCACGCCCTCTCCTCTGGGATTGTGGGTTGTTGGTATTGTAGAGTGTAATGTGGACATATCACAACCATGCAGTCCTAGATGAATGGCTCCAAACTTTGAGCAAAACATACATGAGGTTAATGGTAATGAAGAGTTCAACTTGTTTGTAATCTTTATAGAAAAAAAATTTTCCCTAGTCAAAATTGAGCCATAGATATATTTAGTTAATATGTCAGCTATGTTGAAAATATTAGTAAATACATGTGTGCTCTCTCGCTCTCTGTCACACACACACAGACACACACTTACTGGGGAATAACACTAACATAAAAAAGATTATTTGGGCTTTAACATCTAATGATTCAACCCATTGATTCCACTCTTTCATTTCTAGCCTGGACATGAAATGAGATATGCTACCAAAACAACACACAGTCTTCTTTTAATCACGTCTCACCGAGATAATCAGAAATAGTAATGATGAATCGCACACACTTGAGAAATAACAAATCAAACAATTTTGCTTAAAGTGCAGAATTAGCAGGATTTCCTGATTAAAATAGAAAAGTTTGCCATTTTGTTCTATAAATATATTTACAGTGAAACCATGCATGCTTTCTCAAGTACTCTTAACTACAAATCTATACTAAACGTGCTCTAAAAGTACAATATAATGCCAAAGTATAGTGACAAATGCTTTTTATCAAAATTTCTACAGAAAATCAATTGACAGCTCTACCATACCTTGGACCAGAACCGTTTAAAATTGAGTATAACATAAGGAATGCCCAAAGGCAATGTGCCTCACATGTGCCTTTAATGGGAAAATCACACTACTCACTCTTTCTCTGCTTTTCTGGAAGGGTTCCATGACTTTAGGATACCTGTTCTTCTCCGTAATCCCCAAGACCTCTGCCAAGGACAGTCTTTACGCTTTACACTATTAAAGTGTCATGGGTGGCAATAAACATTGTTACTCTCAAGCAAACAGCTCCATTTCCATTATGAATAAGCTTTAGAAAGAATGCAATTTTTGAGTAACATACTGACATTTTATTTACAATTATTCCAAATACTATGTGATTTCATCATTTATTATTTTCCCTGCTGGGCAAGTATTAATCTAAATGTAACTTGGGATTTTTAAAAAATGGGATTTTTAACTTATAAAACAAATTTTCAAAGGCACTTTAACAGTTCTTTCATAGGCAGAGCTGTGCTTTTGCAGATTCTACATATCCATGACTACATGAGCAAGCAGCCCATAAAAATATCTCCAATTTTATATAATAGTATCATAAGTATATTAATGAATATACTTAAAAGTTTGGCTCTTGCTAGCTTTTGAAAAGTAGCTACTGAACATGTTTTCTTAATGAAACATGAATAAAATTTTCCTCCCATGCATTTGCAACTGCTTTATCTACTACTGCATAATGTTTTATTCTCAGAACGAATTTTTTAAATTAGTACAATTTTGAATTTTTTGAGATTAAATGAACAATAATATCCTGTGATTCCTACTATGGGAATTGTTCACACTAGTAAATAACAATCTGTTTTTCTTTCAAGTTGAAAGCAGCATAATTAAAAATATAGTTATTTTTGCCCCTTTTTATAGGTCAGACAATTTTATGGCATGACTGTGTTTGAAGACTATTTATATGCAACCATTTCTGATAACTTCAATATCATAAGGATAAACCGATTTAATGCCACTGACATTCATTCATTCATTCAAATGGAAAATGCTCGAGGAATTCGAATGTATCACAAAAGAACTCAACCAATAGGTAAGATGCCAGGCTTCTTCATAGCCTTCATAATGGTGACTTGAATGGGGATATGGTCCTTGTGCCTTTGTACTGTACAAAAGTTAGTGAATTATAAGCTCTCTGTTTTGATTAGCAAAAACGTACATGTCTGCTTGACATAATGAATAGAGCTCCCTTCCCAAGTCTAAATAACAAATTGTTCAGTTCCTGGTGAATTGTTTCTACAAGTTTAGGATTGAAATGATAGCTAGATTTAGATTTAGGAAGGAGCTTTCTATTTTCACTCATGCAGTCGGGAGACCCAGATGCTAAGATGCTAAGAATTCTTTGGGGAGAGTATTATTTTGGAGAGAAATTTCAAATCATATGACTTTCTTGAAGTATTGGTTCAGTTTTAATGCAATCATTGGGGTCTTTTGCCTTAACATCCTAAGTGTGGCTTTTTAAATATATGTTTATTAAAAAATGAATTTTGATGACTAGGCTGCAATATTTCTAAGTATTTCTCAAAAACACAAACTAATTATTTTGCATAATAGATTAATGATGCCGGTTCATGGATACAATTTAGGCTCAATCATATAAATACAAAAGCCACCACCCCAAACTTTCGTCATCTTTTTGTGCTTCAAATTAACACTAATTTAAAATTATCTAAACATTAACATATGAGAAAAATAAAGCAGATAAGGATGGCAAGGTGTGTCAGGGATGGGAGTTGCTTAAAATTTGATATTGAATGGTCAGAGGAAGTCCCATTGAAAAGATAAAATCGAGTGAAGACTTGAAATAATTGAAGGAGAGAGGCAGGTAGAGATGAGCAAGCACAAAGACCATGAGGAAGAGCATGCTTCGATTCTCCAAGGAACAGCAAGGAGGCCCATGTGGCTGGAGAGAGCAAACAAAAGGAATAAAAGTCAAAAATGAAGTTGGAGAAATGGAGAACCATAGCAAGTAGGGCCCTGTAGACAACTGTTAGAACTTTTGTTTATACTTTTAGTGGGATGCCAAGTCCTTAGGAAAAATCAAGCTGAGGAGTATCATGACCTGACTGACCTTTTATTTTGTTTAATTTATTTTTATTCATTTATTTTTTTGACTGACCTTTTATAGGAATCAATATGGTTACTGTGCTGACAACAGACCGGGCAGGGGTAGGGGTTGGCAAGGGTGGGAGGCTGAGGAGATGGTGGATCAGATCAAGATGGTAGCAGTGAAAGTTGTGAGAAGTAGTTAGATTTAGGGTAAATATGAAGGTAGCACTAACGGGAATTCCTGATGAATTGCAAGTGAGGTATAGATTTTAAAAGAGTCAAAGGTGATTACAATGTTTTGGGCTAAGCAATTAGAATAACTGAATTATTTCTGAGATTGAAGAAACCAAGTATGAAAAATATTTTGGGGCAAATAAAAGAAGTGTAACTTTCACATGTAATTTCAAATGTCTACTATAGACTCAGGTGGAGCTATCAAGGAGGTATTTAAATACATGAGTCTGGAGTTAGGGGGAAGTCTAAGCTGGGGATATCAATTTGGGCGTCATTGGCATATCGATGGCATTTAAAGCCATGAAACTGTATGCGATCACCAAGGAAGTAACTATAGATGGAGAAGAGAAGAGATTCAAATAATGGATACTGGGACACACTCCGATAATAAGTGGCCAAAACGAATAGGAGGGACTGAAGGAGAAGACAGAGGAAGCTTGATAAATCCAACTGGCCCTTGGATTCAGCAGCACGAAGCTCATAGGGATCTGACGGGAACAGTTTTGTGATAAATTGAACGTCTGAGTGGGAATGGGTCTGAGAGAGATAGGAAGGAAAGGAGTTATAGAAAATGAGCATAGATAATTTTGAGAAGTGATGTAAGGGGAAGCAGAGCTATAGAGAAATAGGGAGCTGACTGAAGTACTGCAGTGGGAATTACGGTTATAAGAAGGTTGTGTTTTTGTCTTTTTTTCTACATCTGTAAGTAATGGCACATTTGTATGCTCGTGGGCATGATCCAATGGAACGAGCAAAAGTAATGATGACAGTGAAAAAGTGGAGAATTGCAAAGTAGGTGACAAAAGGCGTGATCTAATGTAAAAATGGCATGAGATTGGGAAATAAAAGCAATACTCTTAGTGGGAATAAACAAAATTACATTTCACTGGTATTTTCATTTAGAGAATGAGGAATACAAAAAATGTGGCACAATTTTTAAAAGTGTAGCAGTTTTATTATTAAAACTGCCATGTTCTTTGTTGTAATTTCAAGTAATTAATGATTGAAAATCAATATAATTACAATAATACATAAAATCTTACAGACATTTTCCTACTACAGCCTGTCTGACTCATC
>NC_142088.1:65260000-65280000 GCF_054644295.1 Miniopterus natalensis
TAGATAGATAGATAGATAGATAGATAGATAGATAGATAGATGATAGATAGATAGATATAGATAGATGATAGTCTGTATGGAGAGCATATACATACAAGGTGAGACAAAAATAGGTTTATAGTTGTAAGTACATAAAACACAGTTTTTTTGTATTATTATTTATTAATTATTGTATTATTTTTCATACAAACAACTACAAACTTACTTTTGCCCTAGTCTGTATATACACAATATATTCTATTCAGAGTAAAAAAATTACAATTCTAATAAAACTGAAAACAGATGAAAAGCAACCATCTCTCTCTCCCATGTGAGAACACAGCAAGAAGGTGGCCATCTATAAGCCAGGAAGAAGGCTCTCACTAGAAATCAACTGCTTCCAGACCTTGATCTTGAACTTTCCAGCCTCCAGAATTGTGAAAAAATAAATATTAGTTTTTAAAACACCCATTTTTTATGGCAGCCTAGACTAAGACATTTTGTGTCCACCCATGAGTTGTACCGTTCAGACAAAAGCTGGGAACCATGAGAATTCATTTGGACCAGATGCAGCAAACCATATCGGGGTTCCATGCCAGGGCATCAGTGGTGCAAGCTGTGGAGATTGTACCCAGTGGTGGCCCACTGGCATCACCACTGGGCCAACTCCATGGCAAGATTTGGAGGCTTCATCTCTGCCCACAAATGCTCTGAACCTGGATTTCTGGCATTTTCAGAACTTCGAATATTCAACTTTTGCTTACATCAGCCAGAATTAGTGTCTATTATTTTAAGCTAACTCTTCTGACATATATAAGTAGCTATTTTTAAATATTATAATTAGTTGTCGTGCTTATATAATAACTTTTAGATATAGGGTGCTTAATGTAATTTACTTTTGTTCTATCAAAAAAATAGTTCAATGCTTTATTGAACTCTTTCCCTGTTTTAATGTAACATCGTGACAAACCACTTCTTTCCTAGGGAGATAAAGCTGATATATACATCTGAATTATAATTAAGCTTGATTGTGCATCCCTAGCTATGAGGTGACTGGTCAATTTGTCCAGATTGGTAAATTCAGTCAACCATGCATTTGCACCTCAACAAACAAAACCTCTACCTGCAGGGGACCAGGTTAATAAACAGCCTCTCTTATGCTTTATCTGCTAAAACAAGTTAATACTTAAGTTGCTTGTCCTTAGAATAGGTTTACCTAGGGCCATAATGTGGTTTGGCTCATAATGTGGTTTACCTGACTAGGCTAGAAAATCACTCGATTTAAATTACAATATACCGCAGCACAGTGAAAGCTATTCTCTAAGCTTTATTATGTTAGGGAACCAAAGGTGGCCTAATCAATTTCAAGCAGCTTTTAAAATCTTCGAGAATTGAATAAAGGAAGATGCTGCATAAAAGCCATTAAGATGGACTTGGGTGATATTTAAGACATCCCTTATATTCTTCAGCAAAGCATAACGTAGATCGGTTTTATACTTTCATATGCAAAGCAGCTGTCATTTTAATATATTTACAGGTCAAATATCCTATTATATTTTTACTCTAGTTAGTGATTGAATTAAACTAAATCCTAAATTAATCCTTTCTTTTTGTCCTTACAGTGAAACCTAAGAATTTTCCCAAAAATTCATTTTCTATGTTTCTCTTCTACCCAGTTAAATCACCCAGTGTCTGTATGTTTCTATTTCTACTTCATTGATACTATACTCCATTTATGTCCACTCACTATCCATAAAGCATTTTCATGTGTCTTCAATCTTTCTGAGATTTCTTCCACCTTCCAAATGTACACACTGCATTTCCTCAAGCCCTTTATTCCCTGGGAACAGCTAGTCACTCTAGTAAATGTACCTTGTGATGGTGCTGAAACTACCCTGGTTTTCTGTGTATGTGTTCATGAAAACTTTCTGAAGACAATACGTAATCCAAAAACTGGAGAAGGAACTCTTAGGAGTCTGGGTTCCACCTGAATTTTGCTATTGACTAATTTTGCATGTAACTCTCAAGTTTTCTTTTTCCCTTCTTCCCTCTCATTGTTAAAATGAAGGAATCAGAAAGAGGTAAGTTTTAACTCTAAAATTCAGGGACTAAATTTTAGGCACTGTGGCAGGCTGTTGGAAGAATGTGTTCAAATATAAGAAAAATCCCACTGTGTCAATGGCTACCCACTGGAACTCTGCATATGGGCGGAAGCATACTAATATGCTGAAATACCCAAGTGGTAGGTTTGTGGCGCATCTGTGGTAGCTGTAAGAAGGCCATGATTTAAAACAAACAAACATGAAAACTTTTCCCATCGAAAGCTAGGATGAGTGTTCTTTGCTTTAGATATGAGTGGGCTCCGACTACTTGACCAATAAGAATATAGTGAAAGTTGGCATGTGCCAGTTTCCAAGTCTAGAAGAGGCTGGCAGCTTCCACTCATTGCCTCATGGAACACTCACTTTTGGAACCTATGTGCTGAGAAAGTAAAGGCCGTACCATGAAGAAGCCGTGTGGATAGGGAATTGCCCCAAGCCAGTAGCCCTGACTGACCTCCCATCTGACAGGCAGGGACAACTTGCCAGCCTTGTGATTAAGGCACCTTGGAAATGGATCCTCCAGTCACAGCCGAGAAACCCAAACTTATGACTGATTTAGCTGAAATGAACATCTCCGCAGAAACCTATACAAGCTGAAAATCTGTATCAAAGGGGATAACTTTTAAGCAACTAAATTTAACAGTAGTTTGTTAGATAGCAGATAATTGGGATAATACGCAAGTACCCTACATATCTCTCATTTCTTTCAATTTCCTTTACTGTGCAATGCATGTATGTATATGTATGTGAGCAGAAGGAATTAGCTTTGGACGGGGAAGGTTCAGAAAAGTACCAGAAACTGTGGGGCAACCAAACATACAAATAAAAAATGACAAAGAGAATCAATGGCAATGAAACAGTAAAAGTATAATCTCAAGATATATCATAGAAGATCCATTGCTACTTTTAACATTATTTTTCAATTTCTGTATCATGTCTCTTACTTCTAACTCAGCCACAGTTGATAATGGAGAGAGTATTGATGGAATATGCTATAATATGTAAAGTTGAGAAGCAAAACATAAAGAGAGTGAACAAACCAATTTTAAATTCATAAAATTAATTCTGAGGACAAGTGGTATTTCTATCATTTAACCAAAAAAAATATAAGATCTATAGTTTTAAACTTCATAAGCATGTCACTATACCTGACTTTCAGCACAGAGCAGTGTTTTAGGTTATGTATCTCTCAAAACCGGTTAAGAGCTGAAATGTTTAATATACTTTTGAAACTCATATACGTGCTCAGACAAAAACAAGACAACTGTTCAATGTCAAATGCTTTTTTGTTTTAATTTTCACTGAACTCAGCCCAACGGTTTTGAGTCTGTAGGGCAAAATTAAGTAACAACCCACTAAGCCTATTATCTCTTGGCTAGAAATCCAAGTTCAGAGGCAAAAACACATGCCAGTGATACCTGTAAGGGGAGGAACCCAACAGCACCTAATTGCTCTTCACCTGCCCCTCATGCTCCTCTATCAGAGGCACCAGAACCCAAAAACTGGGTCATTCATAAAAACAAAGCCCAATGTTTACCACAAGGAGGTTGACAAATCCCAAGATTGTGATACGTGCAAATATAAGTCATAACAATGTTACTGGTAATTTTGAAGGCAAACATTCCAATCGCAAGTCTCCCAATTGGCTGTCAGAGGGTTAGTCTTTACATCCATATATGAATATGCATCTTTGATTTCAAATGCACACTTATAGAATAATAGTAAAGTATGATTCAGTTTTACTCCGTTGAATTATTTTTCATTAAGAGAATTGGAATTCAGGATTTGGGAATTTTTTGGTTTAAAAATTATCTTTAGCTTTACTCTTTGCATTTTGACACATAATGTTATTGCCCAGGATGTTAGAGTCACTTGAAAAGAGGTGTTGATATACTCTTGAAACATAATAATCATTGTTGATTTAGTGTCTGCTCACAGAATTATTTCCTCCCAAAAGAACTCATTTATTGTAATGTTGTTATTATTTGGCAGTGGCCTTCATTTATGAATGACTTGGATTTAAACTATTCAATCTTTTAAAAATATCAACAGTTATTTATCACCCCAAGGTTGGGCTACGCGTATTGTTTCCTGTATTTGGCACAGAACCAAAGAGATTTTTAGAAAAAGGCTCCCAAAATTATGGAAGCTCAGCTTTGCTCTCTCAGCTCCGAGATTTGGAGATTTGTCTCTAAGAAAGTTTAAAATTTTGTAAAAATTGTAATTTTTTGTTTTAGGATTGGGAATTCTGTCTTTACATTTCAAATAATTAACTGCAACTGAGCAACAGCTTTAAAACCTAGTATTTAGGAACTATATGAACACTAGAGCCCATATCTGTAATTGCTTTTTCTTCATGTAATTTTTTTCAGAGAAGTCCAGTGTTTTAAACAACGGCAAACGCTATTTGCAGAACAACTGAATCTGCCTCATTCTTTGTACCTGTTTTTACTCTGTTCTTAAAGAAATTCTTTTACATGACAATTATGCTGTTCTGAACACAAAAATTACCTCTTTAATGTATTTCTGGGAAAAACACAAATAATATTATATAAGTCTCTTATCTACATTTAATGGAAAGCTTTTACTGTAAAATAACATGATTAAAGAATTATTTTCTTTAACCTGCTTAAAATCTACTGGTGCTTTTAAATGTCGATTCCAATGGCTTTGGAAAACTCTTTCTCAACTTTTCTAGAAAAGTAGGTAAATTTTCCTGTAGGACAATATAAGGAGAAGTTCAAGCTCTTTCATTGCTCCTATCACACAACATTGTCAAAAGATATTCTTACATACATGGGTACTTATATACCTAAAATCTCAAGAAAAATATTTTTTAAATGGGAAAACTCAAAAAAGATGAAGAAATTAGGAGATTGTTTTTCAACCTAAGTTTGATTCTATGAAATGTGACTTCTGCAGAGTACTAAGATCCATTGATCGATACAAGGGGTCAATGTGTCAACTACACTTGACTCATCTCTTGTTTAGTCACCATGATAAGTGCCTACAACACTTACTGTAAGTCACTGAGGACGGTGGGTGCAACATCGCTCAGTAGCCCTGTGGGAATTAATGTAGAATCCAAGGAGGAAGTGATATTTTTACTTTCTGAATGTCATGGTTTGTTTTCCTTTTTCTGATGATAATCATAAAATCAGTAATGTTTTCTATTTTCTCTGGTTGCTAGGAAGATCTGGGTCAAATAATCTTGATCTTTATGATAAAAGGGTAGGATAAGTACTCTTTTCAGGAATCACAGATTTCGTCTTTTCATATTTTATTATTATCAGTGGTCAGGCAAATAAAAGCACTTTTGCACTATGCTGTCTCTGATTATTCTTAAACTGTTGTACAATAATGATTGCATTATAGTGCAACCCACTAATATATTTACATATATTAAAGTTCTATTTAATTATACAAGGGTTTAAATTATACAATTTAAATTTGGTAGGGTCCCAACTTAAAGGGTAGAAGAGAGTTGTGGAAAAGAAATTATGTTCTTGGAATATATGAAGTAAAATGATCTGCCTTAATATCTCCAGGAAGTTTTTCTTTAAAATAGGCTTTTGATCTGAGACCCTCAGGCTGGCAGTTGTAAATGGCATATTCCTCTTCATTGTATAATATATCAATTCTCTTTATCACCTTACTTGAAACAATTAGGTTTGGGGGATACAACTCACATACAAAACCAATAAGAGACAATGCTATCTTTCTCTAAATCTTTATGCTTGATAGTATTGCAAAAGGAGTGTCAAGGTGAGGAATCATTTGGACTAAATCCAATAAGAAAATGAATATATATTTATAATAAGGTTATTCATTCAGCATTTATTTCTGTGAGTATAAATCAGCTCTATTTCCCTTTCCTTATAATTCACTATATAAAGTTCTTGTCATTTTAACAGAGAGGCAAATTATTTCCTGAAATATTACCTTTATCTTAACATAGTGTATTAGTTTGTATACAGTTATATCAAATATTATTTGAGAAAAAGCAAACATGTTGTCCTTCATTCCTTCAATATGTTTATGAACCTCTAAAGAACTCTTAAAATGTCACTGAATCATTGACTATTTTTCTGCTTGAGATAAGAGAGATCACTCTTCCATTCTGAGGCAGCTGGAATGTAAAGTAATAAGCCTTCCTGTCCTCCAAGTGATTCTCTGATGACAGAGCAAAAGCTTCTTAGCACTCGAAGGTTCTGCCACTTCCCCAGCATGAGGTTATTATCTGAATTGAAGATCCTTGCCTTTTGCCAGAGAAATTATAACTTGATGACATTTCTGGCAGCTGGTAGCCATTTTTATACGGTTGCCTTTGGAAAAGTAACCTCGAATGTTAAACTACATCGAAAACCTTAAATTGGAAAGTAGCCTCCAAGTTGAGGACACTAGAAAGGACAAGTTTCCCATGCTGTATGTTAGGAAGTTAACACCCATGGCACTATCTGACATGACAGAGATAGTTCAGGAAGCCTTCGCTATAGCTAGAATAATTTGAGGTTCCTTTGTAAGTCTCTATATTTCAGTGGTGTTAATTGTCTGTACAGCCGCCCTTCTTTGCTCCCAATGCTGCATAAATGAAGCAAGGCAACCAGTACCTGGTCTCCTGATATTTGCCCTGAATTGTTCTTTACTTTTACCTGCAAATTGTCTTCTCTCTGCTTGCCTCTCCCTTCTCTGGGGATTTTATCTCTGAGCGTCATCTAGTGTTAGCATCTCAGTGGATCTACTTCTTGATTTTGTGTGGACCTGCTAGATTTTTGGTCAGTGGCTCATCAACTCTTCCTTGAGATGCCTATTTTGGGGGCTGCCTACACATAATCATTAACTTAAAACCTGAACTCAACCACCCTCCTGGAGATTTTCCTTCCGGAGTGTTCCTCCTGGAGTTCTATACACTCTTTACCAGGTCCAAAAAACTGTGTCCCAAATAAAATCATATTGGACTCCAAAACAGAATCTCTCTTCTTATATCCTTTTGTTTGTTTGCTTTTGACCGTAATCCTTCCCTGGACTAGAGTATGACACACTCCAGCCTCACTTTACTTCCCTGGGCCATAAATTCAGAGCCTGCCTTTCTTCTTTCTCAGAAGTAGTTTCTTGTAGTCTTGGTGTTGTACAGGAGCCAGAGCTTAGGAGCTCACAGGAGGTGATTGCTAAATAATCAGAAATTTTATAAGATGGTTGTTAGTCTACTAGTAGCTTGAAATTTGCCATGGTAAGAGAATTTATACCTCAGGAATTGCCAAATGTTATAAATTAAGGCTTCCTCCAGTCAATCCAGAAACCTATGGCCCATGCCCATTTTCAGCCCTTTTATTTGCACCACACTGGTCTTGCTCTGAGAGTCATTCTATGAGGCAGAAATAAATTAGAAAAATTACTTCAATCTAGCACATAAATGTATGATAATATCTTACTTCTTCGGAGTATTTGTATTTAACATGAATTCTTGAAGAACTCAGGGTTTTCCAAACTAAATGTCTGTCAGAATCACATAAGCAGCATATAAAATTCAGAAGTCAAGGCTCAATTCCAGACCACTTGCAAACAGGCTTTCCTTCATGTGGGCATTGGGCATCTTTGTTGTTTTTAACAAGCAACCCAAGTGAATTAGAATCCAGCAAAATTTGAGAACCACTGAAAAGTTATATTTCAGGTGATGGCATTTATACTACCAAAAAAAAACCCAACAAAGTCAATCAGAAGAGTCCTTCCCATCACAATTTGGAGCTGACCATCCATTCTATCCCAACCACCCTCAAGTGCATGTAAAGTAAACAGTGATATTTAGCCTCCACCCAGCATAAGGATAGTGATGCTCTTTTGTGATTTATCCTATAATGAATCCCTAAAGAGTGGCAAAAGACATAAACACTCTAATTTTCAAACTCTAAGACCCTTTCTCCATACTTTAACAGTTTTAGTCAGTCTCCTACATAGGTGAGCAATTTCAATTTTTTAGTTTCATCTACATAAAGACATATTGATAATTTTGCAAAGATACTAATCCGCAAAGAATTCTCAGAAATATATAAATATTTTTATGTTGCCTTGTTTACACATGGACAAATAATCATTTTGATTTTCCCCCCCCCAAATTTGGGTTCAATACCATTCTTTAAAGGTGATTACCCATTCTCTTCCTGCATATAAGACTCGTTTAAAAAAAATAAAAATATAAATAAATAAAAGAATGAGAAGAAAAACAGCGGTAAAAACGGTTAACACCGAAAAGGGGAAAATGGATGCAGTGATCCCTGAAGTTTAAGTAACAAGGCTTGTTAAGTCAGTGTGATTTTTTTGCCCTCTTTTGACACTTTAAATAAGATGTATATGCTGGTGGATGTCTCAAGTTTTAAAAGATGAACCAAGGAGTGTAATATATCAGAAGAGCATTCCTCTGCAGACATTTTATTGAATGAGAAATGTGCCACTCAGAATATGTTACAAAATGTTAATGGCTTTGAGGCTATACAAATTTGAACTTTATTGAAATGTGTTAATAATCAGAAGGATTCTAAAATTCTGTACTAGGCTGTAGAACAGTAGGACTGTGGTGAGGAAAGCACAGGGAACAATGCATCATCTTGCCAGATAGAAAAACCCCAGGCATTCAGTAATCAAGGAACAGGCACCACTAACCTTTCCCTTGCTGGTGTTTCTAACAAGCTTTAGGAGGTAGGGAATTTAACTTGACTTTGATAATGAGATTAATAGCTAAACCGAGACAGAAATGGCTAAGGGGAACAAGAAGTTTAAAAACTCATATTTTGTTGAGTTCTGAAGTCATTGGGTTAGTCCCACTCAACCGCCATGCTCTTCTCTCACCGCTGAAGAGCAGGCAGAGATAAAAGGTTTTACATTTCATTGATGTTTTGAAAGTCAATAGTAGTCATTGTGTAGGAAACATCTGCCCTCTGAATTGGTTATTGTGATGCTTGCTTCCTACACAGAAAGCAAGCAGAGTCTATGTTTTTTGAAGCTTAACTATATTTCCATCACTTTATATTTTTTTGGACTCCAGCCTCCAGTTTCATCTGGACAGAGCTCCTATTAAGCTTCCAATCATAACTGTATTTTTAAAAGATTTATTTTTAAATTTCACTTTCAAACTGGATGGTACCTTCTTACAAAATATATTAGGAGGTGATATGGCATTGTTATACTCCAAAGAACTCATACTTAATAATCCCTTTGTTGGTTCTCACATGCTTAGGTTTTGCCAAAAATAAGCTTAATGAATGGGGACCATTGAGATGGCAATAATAGGTAAAAATAGGAGATGCTTTTTTAGACAGATGGAGCAAGCTAAATCTCAGGTCCCATTCTTCTTTTGTTAAGATATCTCCATTGCTTTTAGCTATCCATTATTCATCCTAACAAAAGTGTTAAGCTGGAAAATGAACCCTGCCATTTATCTCCAATGCTCACTTAACAGAAATAAATGCAGCCACCACCTTCCAACTCTAAATTGTATAGATAGAGTGTCTGAGTTACTGACTATGTATAACCTTGACAAAGTGTCTCATCACTTGTCTGAGAGACTCATTCAGTCAGCATCTAATAATACACTGGGATCAGAAATAAGTCTAGGACACTTAGAATCCAGTGTGGAGAATGGAGCTCATATATGGAAGCAATTTGATTGATTGGCAACAGATTGCAGATTAATGCAACAGAACTCTTGAAGATGGGAAGAAATTACTGACTTGGATTCCAGATCACCTATTTCCATAATACTCTGTTATTTTGCTCTTAATAATCATAATCCTTGACATCAAGATAATGGCACTCACTTTCATTCTGGCATCTTCCTTTCTTGCATAAACCCAACCTCTTATGAGGAAGATATATAAAGTCAGACATGTTGGGGAATATACAATAAATTTAAATTTTTACTTATTTTATTTCACTTTAAGTACACAAACTACACCACAATTTCAATTAAAAAAATACTCGCATATATTGTGGCCCCATAAAAGAGGTAGCTTCAGGCTATCATTGAACTAATCAGCCTTCTAAAATAATATTTGTTAGATATCCAAAAGCTTACATCTCCAATTCCCTCTACAAGATATGAAACAAATGCCTGTCCTTTTGAATTATAAATCAAAGAATACGAGAAATGTATGTAATTTTTAAAAATCATTCCATCTAACCCATTATTAGAGTTTAAATCAGAAATACATTGTGAAGGTATTCATTAAACATCTACGTAGTGTTAATTAAGTGTAAGTCACTGCTCTAAAAAATTTGTAAGTAATAACTTACTTCATCTTTATAATAACCAGTGGGGATACTACGAGTATGCTTATTTTGCATATGAGTAAGCTAAGACATAAAGACATTAAGCATCTTGCCTAGAATCACCAGCCTTACTAGTAAGTAACTTAGTGCATCCTGTTCTGTGACTCTTGAGAGTCAAGACAAGAATGATTCGTGTTCAACAGGTAATCTGATTGACCAACATCAGAGGTTTGGTGGCAAAAATTCTGTTTTCATAGGACCATTACAATGATGCTACTCAAACAGGAACAATTGCTAATATTAAGTAACTACCACCATTGTTCAAGGTGGCTTAATGTGCTATATCATTTAATCTTCACAGCAGCCTGCATAGCCATTTCTATTTGTGTTTTACAGTTATGAAACTAAAGATCAGAGAAGTCAAGTAACTTTCCCAAAGTCACAGTGCAAACAAGTACACATTTCAGTCTTCCTGACTCCAAATTTTCTCCTCTACACATTACCTTTTCTGAGAATTTTGTGTTATTATATGATATGATCTGAGAGTTTCTTTAGGAAGGTTAAACTTATAATTTTGTTTTTCCCTAAAGCCTCCCTTTGCACTTTACATTTCCCTATGATCTCAAGTACTCATATACAGATTGACCACAGCTAATAACTAAGAAAAGAGAAAACCTTTAGACAGGGCCTTAGAGAAATCTTAAGCTAACATATAACCTAAGTAATATATCCTCACATGTGAAGACTTTAATCAATGGAACAAATTTACATTTTCATCAGTCCCAATAAACTGACAAGAACTTATCAAAAATCTTCAATAATTTGGGTCAAAACAACAATATTGCCTTTGACTGTCCTTAAATTGAAACACCATTTTGAAGCCCTACAGCCTCTTTGCTCGTGCTAATTGTCTCTTGTTCTATGAGGTCTAAGGAAAATGGAAATTCTGGGATGTAGAGGGAGAGAGGCAAATTCACGAACTCTATAGCAAGTCTACCTAGGTGTAAATAACTTTCCCAAAGTCACAGAGCAAACAAGCCACTTACTTGAGAAAGCTATGCAACCTCTAGGTCCTCAGTTGCCTTAACTGTAAATGATAATAATAGTATATCCTTCCTAGGACAGTCATAAGGATTAAATGGGTTATGTGTTGAATAAATTTGACACATGATAATGATTTGATACAAATGTGATATTATAGTATTTTACCTTGTTTTCTACCAATTTTGCTCTCATCTAGATGGATGTAGTGCAAACATTGAATTTCCTATAGGGATTGAATTGTTTCCCTAACACTACCTGGTATACCTGAACAAGTTAGTAAGAAAGTAACACCTAACTACCTGCTTTCAATAACTATTGAGTATTTAGCTTTGATTGGCGTCAAATGCACAAGCTTTATCAATCTAAATTGAAGGCCCATACTAATATAGTATACAACTGTTAGATTTAATTTCAGTAAATAACTATCTTAACTATTGATTGTCCTATGTTTATTTGAAATATTACCTAAAAAGGAAAATTGGACATCAGTGAAATCTCTATGTGCCTTTGATCCACATGTGGTTCATGTTCCATAGACTTTTGAGAAGTTTGAAGTAATTTTATTTAACAATGTTCTTAATAAGGAATTTATGTGCCTCTCACATTTTAGGATTTCTTACCACTTGGCCTAGTGTTAAATAAGAGATTTTAATGCCCTGCTATAGAAGATTCTCAAAGACTTTATATCTATTTTTCTTCTATAATTTCTCCTTTTGTTTCTCTATGCATCAGTTTTCCCTAAATTAAAGCATTGAGGCCTTTATAGGTGCTTTGCCCTTAGAGAGATATTCGACAGATTATCTCCGAAAAAGAAAAAAAGAATTATTATATTCTAAGATTTTATCTCCACAAGCTTTGGTCCTTAAAGTAAGGCACCAGGTATATAAATTAGAAAAAATTCAGTTATTATTGGCTAGACTTCTATTATCTCTGGCAGTGTAATGGTCCCAAAAGACCCAGCTCAATCTATTTCCTTTTGCTAAAGTGGTCCAAGTAGAAAAGTTCGCAGCATATTGAAGCAGAAAAAAGGAGGAGGAAGGAAAATAAGATTAAGATGCTAATGGATCTTGCAAAGCGGGATCCTTCATTGGGAATTCTTGGAAGGAACTTGGGAAGGAGTAAGTCCTCCGGGAGCATGTCAGGACACACTGCAGCCCCAAGAGTGGGTCTTGACTAATCAGGCTATCTAGACCCACTTTAGATTTCTGGTCCCCAGGGAAGCAGAGCATGGCAAGATAATTCTCAGGACACCCAATACATCACAGATATGTCACTTAGATCAGTGGGAACAAAAGGGCTGAGGGAAAAACTGAACATTTATCAGCAAGGCTTGTTCGCCAGTGACCAGACGGAATGATGAGCATCTTACCTGAGTAAAACAATGACAAGAGTGCTCTCCCACTCTTTGGCATTTTGTTAGGCTCCTGCAACTTGGACACAGATTTATGGATAGAGAAGTTCCCTAACACATTTTTATTTCAGTTTTTTTCTATTCCAGCTAAATGAGACTATTTAAAAAATCAAATTGAATAGAAAGTGAGTTACAGTTCTTAATATACTTGAATTTTGTGATATGCCCCATCTAAACATATAAACAGATGTTTGCTGTCTTCTTTGCTATTACCACTACCTCTGTCATCACAGTTTTCCTAAGTACTGATATTTCTCCTCCTCTAGTTTTACAATCAGTTCTTTCTAAAGGATGTTCCATTACAAAACTGGATCACAGTGGCATAGTTCTTTCTTGTAAGCCATGGTTTCCTCTTTCCTAAGTACACATATTCAAGAAGAGAACTGGGAAAAGGGTGTGTGTGAGTGCAAGCGTGCATGCAGGGCCCCACATGTGCATGTGTGTGTATTCTTGAATGTCCTGATGTCCAGACACAGTCTCACATCTTACCGTGACCCATTGCTCTCTCTGCCTGCAAGGCCTGATGTGTAGTCTGTACCCCAGATTTCCACTTCACTCACAGCAATTTTCTTTCAGAAGAGTCATGTTCTTTCCCTCCAGTTCCATTTCTTGAGCAAAACCTAGTCCATTTGCCCACTTCACATATTTCTGACTCACAACATTCATTCTAATTTTCTCCCATGTGCATCTTTAGACACACACCATGGGCAGAGATGGGCACCAGTTTCAGAGTGGCTGGTTAGTTTGTTTAGATTAGTTAATACACATTCAGTACATTCTAAAACACTTAAGTAATGGATTTGCTTATGGAACAAAATGGATCTCTCTGGGTTTATATGACCTAATTCCAAAAACCTAACTCCAAAGTCATCAAATCCTGTGCTTCATGAAATATTTTAATTTCTTCATCAAGGTGATTTCTGTCTCTGAAACCCATAAACAAGTAGTTGAGAAATAATTTGTGGTTTGTCTAATAGATATTTTTCATCTTACAGTGTGAGAAGTTACTTCTTTTCTCAAATGATTCATTAAAAAAAAAAAAAATCATTGCAATGGTTATTTTCTAATAAAACAATGCCTTTGTGTCAAGGTCGTGGTCCAGGTCTGAAGATAAAGCACCCTTCAAACACCTTCTGTCTTTCCTAGTAATTGTTTGATCAGTGAGCTGACCTTGCTTATGTGGTTAACCAGGCTTATTTCTTACATGCAGGGCAGAAAATTCTCACTTATTAAGTTAGCGAAAGCTTCCAATGAAACATAGTCTTTCTGACTATACAGTTTAAATGGGTTGTAATTCATTAACTTTTATTATTAAGTTCTTTATTCTCTTGTGTTTAAGCCCTTCAAGATCTGAATTTATTATTATAACCATGGTTTAGTTAAGAAGGGTTTATAATGTGAATAATTTGAGTCTTTATCACTATAGAAAGGATGTATATTAATTCTCTAGTTAGTTGCTAAACATAGGCACACATGGATTAAGTTAATGCACATTCGTACAGATTTCAATATTACATTTTCCTCAAAATGTCACTATAAATGCTTACTTTGGAAGAATTCCATTTTACAAAGATCAGCTTAAAATGAAGTTAAGATACTTAGATTTCCACTTTTTGCCAAGCCTCTTCAGAGTTAGTTTGTAGAAAAAAAATGTTTTCTAACCCATATTATTTTCATTCCTAATGCATGACAACCTAGTACTAAATAAGTAATTTATCTTTACATGATGACCAACCAAGGCCCTTGAATAAATGACAAGATAATCTCTGCTCTGAAATTTCTCCCTAGTGTAGCTTTCTGTTATGCTGTTGATTTTTTCTATAACCTATAAAAAATCATAGTTGCTGCAATTCTCAGAGAAAAATCTGATTTTCATTTTTCTTCTCATAAAAGCTCATCAGAACTTTGTAATATTTTTGAAAATATAAAAACCATATGAATTACCACACTAACCTTTCCCAGTGGTTGATTAAACATAAAATTCTTTAGGCTTTGAGGGTTTTCTTTTTCAAGATAAAGTATCATAGTTATTGTAGTATTTAGGTATTTTTAACCACTTAACATGTGTAAAACAGTGCTAGTATTTTAATTATTACACCTTCGTATGGGTATTTAACCAAGATTTTTTAAAGATTTTTTAATTGATTTTGTTTTGGAGGGAGAGAAAGGGACTGGGAGAGAGAGAAACATGGATTTGAGATTGAAACATCTGTCCTGCAACCCAGACATGTGCCCTGACCTGCAATTGAGCCAGTAACCTTTCAGTGCACAGGATGACACCCAACCCACTGAGCCACACTGGCCAGGGCCATTAACCAAGATTTTGAGTTCTGTGTCTCTGTCCTATTTTTATCATCAATCATGTTTGTTTGTTTTTAAATTAAGTTTTCAATTTTGAGAAAATTATACATTACAATGTTAAGAAATAATATAGATAGAGCCATTGTACCCTCACCCTATTTCCCCAATAGTGACATCATGAAAGATTATAGCCCAATATCACAACCAGGATAACGACATTGATACAGTTGAGATATGGAATAATTTCAGCACCACAAGGATCATTGGATGTACCCCTTTTAGAATCACACCTACTTCCCTCCCACTCCACCATTTACTTACCCCTGCCTGTGACTAAGCTTTTCTTCATTTCCACAATATTGCCATTTCAAAAATGCTCTGTTGAAATTGGGTAAACTGATTCCTCCCACTTTATTCTTCTTTTTCAAAATTGTTTTAGCTATTTAGCTCCTTTGCCTTTCCACTTAAATATTAGAATTATCTTCTCTATATCAACAAAAAATTTTGGTGGAATTGTGAAAAAAATTACAAAGCAAAAACCTCTGTATTATTTTGGAGCAAATTGACATCTTTGCTGTGGTGAGTCTTCTAATCCATGAACATGGTATGCCTCTACACAGATATAGGTTTTTTTTTATTTCTTTTGATAGTTTTGTGTAGTTTTCCACATACAAGTCCTATGCTTGATTTGTTAGATTTGCACCTATTTTATTTGCTTGAGCAACTGTAAGTGGTGTTTTCATTTCAATGCCTCTGTGTTTATTGCTGATATATAGAAATTCAAATAAATTTGTGTTGTTTATCTTTTATCCTATGATTCTCCAAAAATCACTTATTAGCTCTAAGAGTTTTTTGTTAGATTTTGTGAGATTTTTACGTAGACAAACATTTCAACTGCAAATAGCATTTTTTTTCTTCCTTTCCAACAGGTAAGCCTTTTATTTTATTTTATTTTTTATCTTATTACACTGACTAGAATTTTCAGTCCTGTGTTTATTAAGAGTAGTTGAATAAGACCAGACATCTTAGCCATGTTCCTTATTTTAGGAGAGAAACATCCAGTCTTTTACTATTAATAAAATATTGCTTAACTGTGTCCCACAAACTTTTGGGGAGAGGAAGGGCTACATTTACAGTTTTTTTGGTGATATATTTTTTTATTGAGATGAAATTAACATAACCAAAATAGATCATTTAAAACTATACAATTCACTGGTATTTAGTACTTTCTCAATGTTCTGAAACTATCACCTCTATTTAGTTCCAAAATCTTTTTTTACCAACTTTATTGAATATAATTGATATATAATATTCTGTAAGTTTAAGGTATAAACATGATGATTTGATACATGTATATACTGCAAAATGATTACCACAGTAAAATTTCCTAAGACATCAGTCACTTTACATAACTACCTTTTTTTTGGAGTGGGGACATTTATCATTTACTCTTTGTGCCTTTTAAGTATTAACTATAGTCACCATATTGTATATTAGGTTGTAAGAAATTATTAATCTTATATCTGGAAGTCTGTACCCTTTGAACAATATCTCATTTCCCTCAATTCTTCAGTCCTTAACAACTACCGCTTACTCTTTATTTCTATGAGTTTGACTCTTTCTGAATCTACACCTGAATGAGATCATACAGTATTTGCTTTTCTCTGTCTAGCTTATTTTCACTTAGTATACTGCCCTCAAGGTCCATCCATGTTGTTACAAATTGCAAGTTTCCTTATTTCTTATGGCTGAATAATATATTCCAGTGTGTCTGTGTGTGTGTATGTATCACAATTTTTTTATCCATTCTTCTGTCAGTAGACACTTAGGTTGTTTCCATGTCTTACGTATTGTGAATAATGCTGCTATAGACATTGGGGTGAAGTTATCTCTTTGAGGTAGTGATTTCATTTTATTTGAATATATATCCAAAAGAGGCATTGTGTATTATATGGTAGTTCTATTTTTAATTTTTTGGGAAACCTTTATAATGTTTTCTATAGCAGCTTACCAGTGTACATCTCCACCAATAGTGCACAAGCGTTCCCATTTCCTCTCATCTTTGCCAACACTTGTTATCTCTCTCTCTTTTTTTCCATATTAGTCAGTCTAACAGGTGTTTTGTGATATTTCTTGGTGGCTTGTATTTGCATTTCCCTGATGATGAGTGATGTGCAGCACTTTTTCATATACCTGTTGGTCATTTGTATGTCTACTTTGGAAAACTGTCTATTCAGGTTTTTTTCCAATTTTTAATCAGATCATTTGCTTTATGTGCTATTGAGTTGTATTAATTTTTTATATACCATAAATATTAGCCCCTTATCTAATATATGGTTTCCAAATATTTTTTACCATTCCATAGGTCTTCTCTTAATTTTGTTGTTTCTTTTGCTGGGCACTCAAAGCCTTCCTAACTCAAAGAGCCTACATAGATCAGGGGAAACATAGCAGATTTATAGTTTTTGAGCTTACTTCTGATTATCAGTTATTATTAGACTTCTGAATGTATACTTATATTATATTCCCCATTTCATGATTGAATTTCCATAATATACCATACTATTTTCTAATAAATACTAGAAATCCAGAGCCTGATTTTAACTTGATCATTTGTTATTGTATGGGTTAACTAAGAATATGTCTAATTATCTGTAATACTGTCAATAATAAAAATAAAGAAAAAATAAAAATAAAGAATATGTCCCCTTGAATACAATTAATTGAGATTTAGTGAATATGTTACTTAAACTACTTCATTTTAATTTTCTCTAGCTTAAGTATCACCATGGTATGAACTATGCTATTGTCGGTCAGTTTTGCTATTGCAATATACTTCCAGCTAGTCTGCAGCCATTATTTCCACATATACTTTAAGATGGACACTTCGCTCACATCACTTTACCTTAACATGTTTTCTCAGACCATTTCACTGTTCCTAAGACTGAATTTCATGCCTATCCTTCTGGACTTCTACACTTTCTTCTAGCAATATCCCATGCACACTTTCTTTGTAGAACTCAGACTGGTAGGGTGACTTCATGATTCTCTTAAATGTGATAACGTAACATTTGGAGCCTTTATTTTTAGTCAGTTTTTGTAATTTGAGTTTATTTATTTGAATTTATTTGCAGAGTTTTTATATTGATTTTTTAAATTTTTAATTTATTTTTCAATTAAAGTTTACATTCAGTAGCCACAGAGATATAGATTATAGCACAGGGAATATAGTTGATAATATCAGATAAATAGGTATGGAGCCAGGTGGGTACTTGAAGCAACAAGGGGACCACTCTCTAAAATACATGACTTTCTAACCACTTTGCTCTACATCTGAAACTAATACAAAATAATATTGAATGTTTCAAGCTTTTAACCAAACATCCAAGAAGTTAAGTTTAATATATTATGCTTTTGATGTAAAAAATTAGTACTCAAACTCTTTAATTCTATAATAATACTCAATTCAGCATAAAATTGAAATTAGCATTTTATACATATTAAAATAGAGATATGGATTTTTATTTTTTTTTTTTACTTTTCAGTAACAGACAACATTTCAGGCTGTCACCTATTTATTTTTGATAATTGACTTTACTTTTTCTAACATTTACTGTGTCACAGTAAACTTCTGAAAGCAGTCAAGTTGATCCTGACAATTAAACCACTGAGACATGACTCTACCCATTTTTGGAAGAATATTACAGTACCTATGCTTACAATAAGCCCAAATAGAAAAAATAATCTCTTCTCTCTTCACCCTCCCTAGGAGGGTGAAGACTACCGTGGAGTGGGTCAGACTACCCTAGATGATAAAGTAGCCTCTGTTCAGTAGTTTACACTTTCACACAGTTCTAGTTAGAGAATAGATTAAATCTTTAAAGAAGGTGACCAGTTGTCCCTGGAGTCACTTTTGAGGGGCCAAGCAGAGTAGACATGTCCTTAATGAGCTTTGAGAGAGTGGTCTTCATTAGGGTGGGCTTTATTTAAATGTGAAATAGGCAGAAAGAAGCTTTAGATCACTAAATCCATCCCCTCTGTATTCTTTCTCCTTCTGTGACACTCCTCTCTTTTCAGCTAGTTTTCCATCTCTAATCTATCCCCTCCTTGAAAACAAGCACTCAAAGGGCTATACTGCTACTCATTCACTTTCACAGAAATTGAGGTCAACATATACCTTTTATTCAAAAGTATTTACCTTTCAAACCTCATCTTTGATAGAGAAATAAATAATTCCATTGTATTAATGTCAGACACTTGTGTACAGAAATTGCCATAGTGGAATTATATAGACGGTCACATGTACTATGCTACTGTAATATAGCCTGGACTCATTTTATATATTCAGAATATTAAAAAATAATATAATTTTTTAAAATGATATCTTACATTGAAAATAGTACATTTGATTTTCTCTTTTATATTTTTGTTATTGAAAGCATTCAAATAAGTTACATATGGTAGTCAGAATACTCCAGTGAAAGGGAACTAATGCAAGGTATGTATTATATTTTCACATTATATGTATTAAACCTTAAAAGAATGTAACTGCTTATCCCTGGAATTTATATAGTGGGTCAGGTTGCCCTAGATGGCAAACTGGCAACATTATATGTTAGTATATATTAAATATGATAATATAATATATAATAACTTACACACTTTTATACGTGTGTATATGTGTGTGTGTATATATATTCCTAATAATATGAATTTATTATTAGGAATTTGCTCACACAAATAAGGAGACCTGATGATATAGTTCCAGACTGAATATGATCTGAAAACCAGGTGAGTTGATGGTAAAAGTTCCAGTCTGAGTCCCACTCTAAAGGTAGAAGAAGATTAGTATCCCAGCTCAAAGATGGGCAAAAAGAAAGAATCTGTCCTTACAAAGCCTT
>NC_142088.1:69220000-69332500 GCF_054644295.1 Miniopterus natalensis
ATTGTCACTTTAAAAAATTATTTGCCAGTCAGATAGGTGCAAATGAAGACTGCTGATAAAAACCACAACCACAACGTTTGGCAGGCCCTTACTATGTGCCAGGCAGGGTTCTAAGGGATTCACATGTTGGAAGTAGTGCTGTATTCTTAATCCCTTTGTATGATGGGGTGACGGGGCAAAGGAGGGGAGGTAATTTGTCCACGTGGCCACTGGAAGAGCTGGAGTTAAACACAGGTAATCTGGTTTCAGAGTCTAGGCTTTTAAACACTACATGATGCAACCACATGGGGAGCTACCTGGAAGAACGACAGGAAGGGAGAAGATTAACATCTGGTGGAGGGATCACTAGAACTATATCCTGTCAATCACACCCCACCTTCACTCACACGTTCAGCATCACCATCTGTGGGGTAGTCCCTACGTGATGGACATAGATCTCTGTTCTAGCAAAGCAAACCAAATCAGAAAGCACACTATTAACTTCCCATTGGCTCACTCATCAAAAACTGACCTAGGTTTATTACTTTGGCATGTAACTATTTGCCTGGTCACACTAATCACATAAAAGGGCATATCTGTTTTCTTGTGTAAAGATGATTTGGGATCCAGCAATTCCACTTCTGGGTACGTACCCCAAAGAACTAAAAGTAAAGACTGAAACATAATTGCACACCAAGCTCATAGCATTATTTGCAAAAACCAAAAGGTGAAAGCAACCCAAATGTCCATCAATGGATAAATGGGCAAACAATATGTGGCGTACACAAACAATGGAATATTACGCAGCCTTAAAAGGGAAGAAAATTCTGTCACTTGCCATAATATGGATGCACCTTGAAGACATTATGCTAAATTAAAGAAGCCAGAGACAAAAGGGCAAATATTGTATGACTTTATACTTACATGAGGCACCTAGAATACGTAGTTACAGAAACAGAAGAATGGTGGTTGCCAGGGACTAGGACGAATGGGAGCTGTTCCATGGGGACAGCTGGGAAGATGAAAAAGTTCTGGAGACGGATCGTGGTGATGGTTGCACAGCAATGTGAATGTACCAAATGCCACTGAACTGCACACATTTTAAAATGGTTAAAATGATAAATTTTACGTTATATATATTTCACAATGAAAAAAGTGATTTGGAAGCAAAGGGCCTGTTTTGAGCTTTGTATCTAGTTAATGTGCTTCAACCACTTAAGCCCTAATCAGATAAGCCCTTCTGGGTAATGCTATGGAACAGAAGTTGGGGAGCGGGATACAAATGCTTAAGAAAAGATGAAAAAGCCTCTGGAAATACTCAATGTTTAATTGCGAGGACCAACTTACACTGTGATGTTCACATTAGTGAGCAGCCAGAGAATCAAAGAAATGGACTATAAAAACCACACTACTACAGGAATCAAGAACAAATGGTAAAATCAGGGGGTATTCACTAATGACCACTGAGAATAGCACAGGCAACCACAGGAAACATCTTACCACAAGCCTGCGGATCACAGGACCACAGGTATTCAGTGGGCAAGAGCGCAGGGTGTAGGATGCAGAAAGGCTGCCCACCCCCAAGCCAGCACCCCATGTCCATCCGCAGCTGGGGTGCACTCTCGGAGGATGCCTCTGAGAGCCAGAAAGGCAGCTGTGACCAGTCAGCAACTCACTGTACTCACAGAGCATTACAGGACAAGTTCAAAGACGTATTTCTGAAATACTCAAATTCAGAAATGCTGACTCTGTGACTTATTTAATCAAAGGTCACTGTAAAATCCCAAAGACAGCTTAATCACCATGAGACTATATAAAGTTGTTCTAAAGAAAGAAAAGCTGGAGCTACCGAGACGAATCGCATGTTACCGCCTAATCGTAAATCTGACCTGACACCAGATGGGAGAGACAACACAAAGGCAAGAGCTGGGCTCTGTCCCAGGCCACCACTTTGCATCTTGCCATCTTGAATAGAATCCTCTGCTATATAACAAAAAAATCTGACTGGTGATTGTCCCTGGTTCCTAAAAAGGAGAATAAATCCTTGGAAATTCCCATGTAATAGCAGTGTCATGTTACTTATGAGCCCCTGAGATCACACCTGAGCTTATGCTAAGAGATGAGAAGATTCAGATTGGGGGCTGATCACCAAAAAGACCAGCCATGTGGTCAGAGGGTTGGGGCTATGAGCTAGCCCAGTCTTGGGGAGAGGACAGGGCTGCAGACTGAGTTCATCCACACGGCCAATGGCTGAATCAATCATGCTAACATAATGAAAACCCAATAAAAACTCTGGATGCCGTGAGCTCCGTAGTTGGTGAATACAATGATGTTGCAGGAAGGTGACACACCTAAAGTCCCACAGGGAGAGGGCATGGAAGCTCAGCATTGGGAACCCTCTCAGATGCGCCCTCTGTGTCTTCATTCGAATGGTCCTGATTTATATTCTTTACAATAAAACTGTAATCGTAAGTAGAGTGCTTTTCTGAGTCCTGCGAGTCATTCTAGTGAGTTATCGAACCTGAGAGAGTCATGGGAACCCCTCAAATGTGTAGCCAGTCAGTCAGAGGTGCCAGAAGCCTGAGGACCCCACTTGCAGCTGACATTTGAAGTGAGTGCAGTCTTGTTGGGGACTATACCCTTTAACTTAAGGGATCTACACCAAGTCCTGTTGGTTAGCATCAGAAATGTATTGCAGTACACCACCTAGTATCAGGATACTCCCCCCACACATACATTTCCAGCTGACTCGAGTGCTGTACACTGGCTCAGCACCCAGGTCCAAATTACATAACTTGTACCTACCTAAATGTACACCAACTGCTAATGACTATAAAATTTCCCCGTTCAATAATAATAGTTGGAATGTTTTGAGTAATTGCTCTCCCAGGCATTGTTCTAAGGCCTTCTACATTTATTAACTCACTTAATCCTTAAAGCAACCTCATAGGGTAGGTACTGTTATTACCCCCATTTTATGGATGAGTGCCCTGAGGCCCAATGTGGTTAAGGAACTTGCCCAGGGTCAGATAGTAGAGATGCCAGGATTCAAAACAAGCTCCTCTGTCTCTAGAAGCCACCACTCAGGCATGAATCCAGAGGAAAAGCAGTGACTGACGGCTGCCCACCCCTCTGTGGGACCATGATCACTGCTCTTCTCCATCCACTTGCTCCCACTCTCCCTCCTGGGAATGGCTACATGCTCATTCCTTGGGGAAGGTGTGCTTTCAGATGAGAGAATTACCAGCTTTGACTGTAGCTCAGGAAAAATAACTCTCAGAACACAGATAGCACTGGGGGAGATCAGCTATTTCCCTCAAAGTCTTTTCCAACAAAAACACAAATTAACCATAGGATGGTACCAGATATCAGTGAAAGTGATGAATTTCACTGCAACAAATCAATAGATTCAAAGTTGTTGCTTTTCATTACCCTCTCCCTCACCACAAGCCGAACCTCTCTGTGGTTGACACAAATGCCCATTAATAAAACTCTAACGTGTTAACTACTTCACTTTTATGAAATTGGTATTACAGTGTGATGTTTTCAGTGTGTTTAGCACTGCAATTAAAACCTCATGCAGTCATGGCAATTTTTCAAATAGAAATTATGAAATCAGGGCATTAGCTAGTTGTCCTTCCATTTCATGCACTTCTTCAGTAAATATTTTAAGCATTTTAGGCACTTGGGACTCAGCAGTCAATATGAGAAAGTCCCTACCTGCCATCGTGACACCTGCATGCCAACAGGAGAGAAAGCCAGAGAAGCGACAAGTGAGAGTGTGTGTTTATGTGCACATGTGTACATGTTTATCATTTTAGGAAAAAAAGCGATATTAAAAAAAAATAAAGTAGGTATAGATCTGAGGGAAATTTAAGACGACATGTATGGTAGGAGTGAAATCAGTCATGGGAAAGGTCAGCCGGAGAGGGGCTGATCACTGGGAAATGAGTTAGCTAACCCTCAACGCCGTCTCCCTCCCCTCACCTGAGGCTATGACACCATCGCCTTACACAGGACAACTGTCATTCCTACCCACTATCCTAACTCATATCTAAGCTTCCACCCTTGCCTCTTACAGCCAGTTCTCCACACAAGCTAAATAACCTTTATAAAATATAACTCTAATCAGGTCAGCCTGCCCCCACGCCCACCCTTCGCTTAAAACTCCACACACACCCATCACAATCAGTATAAAACACAAACTCCACACCCTGCCCAGCAAGACTCGTTCCAGCAATTCGCCCTCCCAACTCAGCTCCTCTACCTTCACTCTACCCACACAGCCCTCATGCAAGGTCAAGTCTGTTCCTGCCTCAGGCCCCTGTATGTGCCCTCTCTTCCTCCTACTACTCTTTGCACCCTGGAAACTGGTGACTCTGCCCTCAGTCAGGTCTCAGCAAACATCGCTCCCTGGAGCGGCCTCCTGGGACACCACATCTAACAGAACCCGGCAGCGCCCCATTTCATGCCCTACCAGATTCCTCTTCACCCTCATTTCCATCTGGCATGTGATGTACCCACTTCCTCTGTCTTTATTCATCACTCTGTCCCCCAGTGCCTAGAATGGTGCTGGCCACAGAGCAGGAACTCGATAGATACATGTCAAATGCAGCAGTGAATGGCTCTGATACTGCGTCCCAGCTCCCCACAGCAGGTGCCAGGGGCAACCCGCTTTTGCTCACTCCTGCAGTCTGCAAGCTCAGAAGGCAACGTCTTCTATCCCACGGAGCCAACTGCTCCAGATAACCCTATGATTCTGATCCTAAGACACCAAATCATCTGACAACCAACAATTACACAAACAGCCCCAGAGCCCTTCTTGGTTGATAAATTTACCCAAATTGGGAGGTATGTACACTTGCCAGTTTAAATTCTTTCCAAAACTAAATGGCGAGAGAGAATTTCCAAGCAGCTAGAAATGTCTTTAGTGTCTCCCTTTCTTGCACAGACCCAGTCACCATTCACTGGGCTCCTCCCTGGGAGCACAATGACCCCACAGGGCATCCCTGGGCACTTCCTGCAGGGGAGAAAGACGAGGCTGGCCATCTTTCAGTCCATCACTTAATAAGCCTCAATGCTTTGTCTTTTCCGCCATCAGGGAAAATACAGTGTAAGTCCCCATGCTCTAGTGTGAGGAATCGGGGACTGAAAGGTCTGCTGGCCTGGTGGGGGGTGGAATTCATGCCTAAGTAGGAAGTGGGGGGTCTCATCATTGATGGGGAAGGGGAGACAGAGGGTGAGGAGAGCCTCACCCATGCCGAACATCTCACCCCTAAAGCTGCCTTTGATACTTCCATGGAGGTCAAAGCCAACCTTTCTCCTTTCCTCTGGGCAAGAGTGGTGGCACTGAGGGCAGGTTCATGGTGACCAAAGAAGCCTAGTAACCTCAAGCCTGGGAAAAGGAATGCTCCTCCGGGATGGCATTGTCACAGCACAGCAGAGATGAGCAGGCTCTTTATAGATAAGAGCTCCCCAACAGGTGAAACCTTTGAAATGAACATCACTGTCCTGTGGCTGCTCCATTGCACTTGTCTCCTTTCTGCCTGTAAGACTGAGCAAATCTCCCTTGTCCCAAAGCCAGTGGAGGGTATTCCATGCAGAGGAACAACAGCTCCACAGAAGGCCAGTGCATTCCAGACTTGGCAGTACCTGGACCATCCACACTCATCAGCTCAATCTGCCCATTCAGAGAGAGACAGAGTGGAGGAATGTGTTTTGGGATCAGCCTTCTCTCTCATTTTCTTTCCCCCAGGCTGGGAGCAAGGAGCCATGTGATGTGAGCCACAGGCCCCAGACAACGTTCCCACGTTCGTAATCATGGGTCCTCAAACTCATGAAGGCGGTAGAGCCCCAAACATCACTGGCTGCCCGGACACCAGGGTATCGTGCAACATGGAACCTCTTCTTCTGATCCAGGAATGATCCAACTGCAAGGACAGGGTGTGTGCTGCAGGCGGAGGCCTCAGCATCACAGAAAGTGCAGAAAGTATTAAAAATTCACATCTCTGCTCTCCTGCCAAATCTGGTTTTCCCTGGGTTACTCATTCCACCACCTGCTGGGCACTCACTGTCAAATAAGCAATTGCCAAAGATCTGAGCAGGTCAGGGAATGAAAGACTCAACTTTGAAAAAGCTCCACCCCATCACTTAACTTTTTTTTCTAGGAACTGAGAAAACATCACCATGATCTGGTTCTAGGAGCCGAGGACAGTGGTCCCTCTGTTTTTGAATGTGATCCATTCCGGAAGCCTGTTCGAGTTCTGAAATGTTGTAAAGCGAGGGATCCACAGCCAACAGCTAGGCCTCGGGGTCTTGCCCTCAGACGAAGAGCGGGGGCATGTTTGCCTTCCGAGGCGTGTTCGAAAACCAAAGCATTTACCCCGGGTTTACGGCGTTCGTAAACCAAAATGTTCGTCAATGGAGACATTCAAAAACCGAGGTACCACTGTACCTAAATCCAGGCAAGCACTCATACCAAAAATCACTGCAGAAATGAAATAAGACACGCAACTCAGAGCCTTTATTGGGCTGTACAGTAATCATGTAAAAATGACAGTTATCTCCCTTAAAGGGTAATTAATGTTGCCTTTACATAACCCACATTTTTTCACACTGATGTTTTCCTGCATCAGCAATCAGCGGGGTAATCAACATCACTGTCAGGCACTTTCCCTGAGACATGAGTGCTTTCATCAACACTTGCCCACACGAGAGGAATTCCTATTTCAAAAACAAGAGGTTGGGGATGGGGGAGTAACAAAGGATGGTTCCTCCCCTGCAGCATTCTGGGATTTCCTTGCACCTGTCACAAAGCCACAGGATGCGGTTCTGCTTGAACGCTCAAGACTTGATAGAAATGACTGGGTGCGAAGAAAACTTCCTTGCAGCTAAAACACTCGCTCTATGGGCCAGCCTTGCATGTCTTCCATTCAAAAGTTTCTGGGAACCTTTATGAGGCACTGAAGACATGGCGATGGCTAGGCATGATCCCTGCCTTCAAACTGTAGTGGGGAGACAGACCATCCATAGATTACAATATAATATAAAAATATATCCATCCACTGTTTCCACAGGTATTTGTTGAGCACCTATATGTGCAGGGTACTGCTCTGGATGATGGGCACACACCAGTGGACAAATGCAAGAAAGACACAGGTATCACAAGAACACAGAGGAAACTCCTCTCATCCTACCCAGGAAGATCAAGGAAGAATCCCTGGAAGGGGTCTGGAAAGATAAAAAGAGGATGGTGGAGGGAGACCTCCCCTCTGGGACAGAGCCTGTGCACGGAGCAGAAGCACCAGTGAACAGTCCCACTCAAGGGCACGGTTCCCCTGCACTCCTGGAACATACAGGGAGGCAGGAGGTGCCAGGGCTAGTCTTGGGTGGCAAAACAAGGTGGCCAGGGATCTTTAATGCCACAGCAGGTCTTAGGGCTCCGCTGTAGCTGAAGACTGACTTTGAAGGGCCTGAAGCCCAGGACTGATGAGATCCAATTCCCATCTCAGACATAATTTCCTAAACAGCTCTTATTTGCAAGCATTGCCCCTCCTGCACCAGAGGCTTGAAAATGCAAAATACAAAACACAACAACAGATTTAGCGACTGGACACAAATAAGTTTCAAAGAATAAAGCACATAAGATACTTCCCTATTTTAATTAGAGAAGATAGCCAGAAACCACTAAGGTGGAAGAAAGAAGAGAATGTTTTTAATTAAGTGAGCAAAGACCAGCTCCCCAGAGACAAATATCCCTGACTTAACAATTCTTCTAGAACTGTTCCTCTTCATCTCTGCTAGAGCCAACAGAAGTTGCTGGCAAATACTTTTCATGTCCCATGTGCCCTGCTGCCACATAACACCTGAGTAGGAGCTACACCAACCTCCTGACTTGGCCATGAGGCTCACCGTGAAGAAGCGAGCCTCTGACAGATCCAGGAAGGACTGAGAGCACAGACTATCACCGTGGATGATGGCTGGAGGGGAGGCTATTTTTTCTAAGTAACAGTTCAACATTCCCAAAGGTCTTCGAACTGAGTGCTGAATTTCCCCATAACGTGAAGGGCGATTTCAGATCCCCGTGGCTCAGACTTCAACTATGAAACCTCCCATCTGTTCTGTCCCTATAGACACGACAGGCTGACTACTCAGAAAGTGGTACTCTAAATATAATACAGGGATGCAATGAGACTGCACTACAATGTGATGGTTTCCAACCCAAATCCAATTACGAGCTTCTATATGGTGTATCCAGCTCACTGACCACACTTTAAGCCTATAAGCTACTCTAGCTGCAGATGAGCTTGATTGCTTCGATATATACACAAACTCCAATATAATTTCTGAACAATTATCTGCCTTCCAAATAAAATTCTAAAGCCCAATAAGTAGTATCATAATTAGGCTGGCTGTGGTCTTCACTACAGAAGCAAGCGCTTGAAATGTTACTACTTAAAGGCCAATGCTTCTATTAATGAAGCCACACATGAAACAGACTGGGAAGTTTTGCTTACTGCTAAAATCGCAAGATGTTGAACTGCCACATTTTAGAATAATTCGAATGTCTCCAGCCAGAATCAAAACCCAGAGCTGGGTTAGAAATTAGTCTTCTCTTTATGTACTGTATAATTGATTCCATTTATACAACATCCAGAAACAGGCAAAACTGATCTGTGCTGTTGGGGGTCCGGTCAGTGGCTGTGCGTCAGATGGGGATCTTTACAAAGGAACATCTGGAGACTGTTCAGCTTGGTTTCTTGATCCAGGTACATTTACACAGGTGTGTTTGCCTGCAACAATGCACCATGCTGTAAACTAACGATGTAGACACTGTTCTTTATATATAACTTAATAGAAAAGTTTTAAAACACTGGAGGGGAGGGGAAAACTTGGCTGCTCTCACAAAGACATTAATAGGTCAGAGCTTCTATCTTATGTAGCATTTGAAAGAGCACAGGTTTCACATGGGACAGAAACCGGATCAAGAGAAATAAGCTGCTTTTAAGAAGCCTGCTTGCCTTCTCTTTCATTTTTCTTAAAGATCTCAAGCTCCCTACCAGTGACGTGCCCAGCACAGTGGACACCCAGGGCAGATCGCTATTTTACAGTCCCTCCCCCATATGACAAAATTATTTCCAGCCATGATCATGTGATAATCAATCATCCTTATATTCCTGAATCATTCTTTAGTTTTAAAACAACCATTTAAAAAGAATGTCAATTTTAAAGTTACTTCTAAAATTCAGTGAAGTATTTCTTCTTTGAACTAAAATTGCACTTATCAAACATTATACCTAGGAGCTCCCCTCCTGCATTGTTTTACATTTTAATCACATAAAAACTCCAAATGGTCACACAGAGTAACAGAAGTTAAACTCCAGTTTAATTTCTTCATCTTAAACTGCACTATCTCTGTCTATTGAAAAGCTCTATTTAAACATAGAAATATGTTGTACTATATTCCTTGTGCCATGTACCAAGGGTTAGAGGCATGAACTGTGCCTAAAACAAACTCCAATTCTGACTGTTCGGAACTTAAGATGTGTACAGCTCAGTAAACACATGTCAGGGCCAACTGTATGACAGGGAGTTCTCCAAATTAATTTCCATGCATAATACAAGGTTTATTAAGTTTACAAAGTATGCTCATCTAAGTGTGTCTACATAAATGTAAATATATATTTATAATTATTACAAGCAGCAATTATTTAGAACTTAAAACAAACAAGAATTTCTCCAGGAAATATTTTACATCTGGCTTTGTTTAGAATTTCCCACACAGTGTGATAAGAGAAATGCTGACCTGCTGAAGTCCGTTTATTGTTTTTAGTCTCTATAGATGGGCACCACCTTGCATTGGTACCAGAAGAGGACCGTTCCCATCCCTAACCCATGGGAGCAGCTGCGGCCCAACCAGAAGCAAAAGAACCAGGTGAACAAAAGCCTGCCAAAGACACAAACGCAACGTCCAAGTTAAGACAAAAGCTTTTACGTTTCAAACAAAGGGAATAGCCCTTCGGTTCACACTGAGGGGAAAGTAGGGCTTGTCAACCTCAGCACTCCCTATTTGGAGCAAATAATCATAATCCTTTGTTGTGGGTTGTCCTGTGTGTTGTAGGGTGTTTAGTAGCATCCCTGGGCTCTACCCACTAGGTGATCTACCCGGACTCTCCACCCAAGAGGTGACAAATGTCCCCCAGGAGGCAAAATCAGCTCAAGCTGCAAGTCACTGGGTAGAGGTTAGAACGCCTCTGGGAGAGTGCAGTAAGTTCTCACTTAATGTTGCCCATAGGTTCTGTGACTCTGAGCAAAAGGATGTATAACAAAACCCACTTTAGCACCGGCTAATGAGATAAAAATGAGAGTTAAGTTTCTACAGCATCTCATCAACGTTATAACAAAACAACGCTAAAGGAAAGGATGTTACTCCAGCATTTTCGAGGACCTGCTGTGGACAAGAAATCAGGTACAGTGATCGCCTGCGGGGGTGTCTTTTTTTCACTGTACCTTTATAATTCTTAACATGTACATCTATTTCTTATCCAAACACACAAATTTAAATACAAAAGGAAACTAAAGAGAAGGCAGGAACAATATTTAAGTGAGAAAGTATACCAATGACGAAGTGCCCGCAGCCCTCAAATTATTTTTCCTTTATTTTCTTATTTTCAAATATTTCCCTAATGAACAGAAAAAAAAATTAACATCTTTCCAAACAGGTCATTCGAGCCCGTGGAAGATTTTCTATGCACATAGAAATAAACGGTCTATATAAAAAATATATTTGTTCCCTCCCCTGGAATCGCTTATTCTACACACAATCTTATCTGTCTGTGGTGTCTCGAGGTCAAAGCAGGGCGGGAGCAGCAGCAGCGGGGCACGCTCCCCCCGGAGCCGCACGGAGAGCCAGCCCCAATCCTGCAAAAGAGCTGGGGATGCCAAGACAGGAAACCTGGAGGAGTCTCTGTCCTGCCGTTTCTCATCCTGGGACCCTGACCAAATCACAGCCTCCCAAGGCGCCAGCGTATATTCATCTAATGCCAGGCAGGGCTGCTGTGAGAACTCACTCATTCCAAACAGGGAGGTTTCCATACAAGCGTCAAACATTGTTACCTTTATTGCAGGTTTATACAGTTCCAATTCTCAACCAGAGATAACTGTCTGCGTTACCAACTGGAGTTTTATCACTGAAAACAGCCCTAGGGTTGTTCCAGCAGCATCCACAGCAGAGTGAGGAGGGCCTGGGAGAATCAGAAACAGCTGGGGGGGCAGGAGGGCGGGGGGGCAGGAGGGCAGGAGGTGGAGAGTGAAGGGTGGTGGAGCCGGACTGCCCGGGTTCTGACCCTACTGCGTGACGCTGGGCAACTTTCCTGACTATGTGCCTCGGTCTCTATAAACCAGGAATAACAGTAGCGCAGTCAACTTTTTTTATTCACAGAATTCTATTCTGTCAAGTCACCACCAACACTGAATTAATAAATACTGAACTGGAGAAATGTAGGGTTAGGTTCCTGCGAATCTTTAGGTCACCACGTTTTTGTCAATTGATCAATATATAAACACATTATGTGTGTTTCTGTGTTGACACCTTATTTAATATACACTGTTGATTCATTAACATTGAACTCACAGCCACCACAGTGCACCTCGTGCTTGAAGAGGTGATCTCACACGTGTTTTCTACGTAAGGCACATCCCAGCCTTCTTGTACTTAGGGCACCAGACAGCACTTCGGCATTACACTTGGGGACCGTTTTAAACAGTGAACTCACTTTCTTAAAAAGGTAAAAAACGCCCCCAAAGTGGCACTAATGAGATCACGAAGAGACCATGTATTTACAGTATGAGACCTGAAACAAGAAGGCAAAGCTTTGCCTCGTTCTATCTTAGCTGGGGATTTCCCATCAGGCAACTCTGATTTTCCTCCACCTTGTCAGTGGTCAAAAAAGCGCTATAAGTACTGATTTTAGCATTACAAATAAATATTAACAAATAGGCCAATTTGCAAACACAGAATCCACAAATAATGAGAATTGACCATACCTTCCTCAGAGTAGCTGTGATGATTTAATGAATTAACAGGCACACCGCGGAGACATTGCAGGGTTCAGTTCCAGACACCGACTGCTGCAATAAAGCAAGTATCACAATTAAACGAGTTACACAAACTTTTTGGTTTCCTGGTGCATATAAAAGTTATGTTTACACTATAGTGTAGTCTATTAAGTGTGCAATAGCATTATGCTCAACAAAACAATGCATATGCCTTAATTTAAAAATACTTTATTGCTAAAAAATGCTATCCTAACAGCCTTCAGTGAGTTGTAATCTTTTTGGTGGTGGACGGTCTGGCTTTGATGTTGGTGAAAACACAATACGTGGGAAGCACAACACAGTGAGGTGCGATAAAGCAAGGTTTGTGAGGTGCGATAAAGCAAGGTTTGCCTGCACAGATAAAGCACTGCTTTCCTAGCACGGTGTGAGGACTCAGCAAATGTTAGCCGTTATTGGGGGGTCAAATACAGGGTGGGGCAAAAGTAGGCTTACAGTTGTGAGTATGTGAAACACAGAGTTTATTCTTGTACTACTGTTTATTAATTATTGTATTATTTTCCGTACAAACAACTATGAACTTACTTGTGCCCCACCCTGTATGTCAATAAAAAAAAACCTGCATGGTGTAAAAAGCGTAACAAAATTATGGGGGAAAAGGAACCTAGGCAGTGATAGAGAAGCACAGACACAGCATTATGGCTTGGAAGAAAGAAGTCAACACTCAACATTTTTTCCTAAAGTACTCTCCTCAATCTGTTTACCTTCCTCCCTTTCCACCACTAGGCTACACGCCCCGTGCCAGCCATCTACCTTTCTGCTCTCACATCCATTCTCTGCACACCTTGCCCTTTTTGCAAGGTATCAAAGGAAATTTCCCAGACACCCTTGCCAACTGGTTTCCATGGAGGGTTGGCCTGTGGGCAGCACCAGCAGAAGCTGGGAGGGCAGGCACACATAGAAGCCAGGGTCTCTCAACCTCTTTCCATCTGCCCAGGGCCATCCCTTTCATGTGCGCAGCTCTTTCCAGGGGACCCCGCTTCCCATTTCTGATAATATCCCTAACTCCCATCCCTCCTGCAGTCCTAGGGGTGGGACATCTTCCTGTGGCTGCAAATCTCTGGTCACTTTTTAGCATCTCACCTCTTCCATGACCTCCACATTCAATTTTCAGTAGTAGGTTCTTTGTCCAAAATGCCTAGGCCAGTTCTTCTGACTGACATCCTACTAAACACTGGCTCCAGAAGGATGCTACACCTGCAATTCCGCCAAGAATCCTATCACACACACACCTGACACTCCCATAAAGCCCACCTCTCACTTTCTGACTCTCTGGCTTCTCTGAATTGAGAGCCAATAAAGGTGCATCTGGCTTTTTTTAATTCATTGCTGCAGGAAAATAAAAGTGTACTTAAAAAGTTATTAGAGCTACTTCAGCTTTTTACCAAGTTATATTACCTCTGCCACCTTCAATATGGGCTACTGGCTGCCCCTGAACCAATGGTTCCCTCCGCTTAGGTATAATTTCCTTTTCTGAAGACTAAGCTTTACTCTCAGCTCATAAATACCTTGATTTTAAAAAGAAATCCAAATGCGGCCTATGGCACATATCCCATTTACTCTCATAGTCGGCACAGGCCACTCCTGGCTGCTGACAGCGGCCTGAGAAATCGCTGTCCATTAATTCTGAGGCAACTTCCATTCTCTGTTCTTTCCACTGCTTCTTAGCCCAGTGCATAAAAATGGAATGTCTGACTATAATCAGGGGCAGGCAGAAAAAGGAATAAATGAGTCCATTTGGATAAAAGAATGCAACAGTGAACAAGACTCTGATAAGTGAGCCACAGAAGCAGGAAAAGGGAGGCTACGGGGAGCATGCGCTGCCCACTGAACCCCATTCTCCTAGCCCTGGACAAGCAGCTGGACGACACTTCTCAGGGGGATGTGGCCAGGTGATAGAGTTCTAGGCAATGGAACATGAACAGAAAGTGACACTAACTACTGCCAGGCCCGGCCAAAACGTCCTCCCATGCTGGCCCCTCCACCTGTTCCCCTCTTCCAGTGGCCTGGGATGAGCATTACTGCAGGGTGATTCTGGGGGGGCCTATTTAGTCTTGTTCCCTAAAGGACTTTTAAAAGGGGCCACTCCCCCTACTGCCACCACCAGCCCAAAACTATGGACAAGACAAATAACTACACAGACAGACAGACACACACACAGGTCCATTTGTTATAGAAGGTCACTAACGCAGGACACACACCTTTCCAATGAGCTGGTCAGACAGCTGGTCAAGGTGGCCAAGGGGGGGTGTATAAAAGAACCCCCAGCATGCTCCTTCCAGAAGGATCTCTAAAAGGAGACCCACACTGGGGCCAGGGGCTCAGGAATGAGCACCTGCTGTTCCTGGTCCCACATTCCCTGTCGGGGAGGGAAGTGCCATGCTGACCAACCAACATTTTGTAGCGTAAAAACCCAGATTCCAAAAGGTCAGGGTGGCCTTCCCAGCATACAAGGGCAGGCACAGAGCAAGATCCACATCTCCTAGGTCAGTACTGCTGGAAGGGGGGGAAGGGGGACAGGGAGGGACCACAGAGTGGGGCCAACCCACAGTGTTTCTGGTCTGTGAAGAAGTATGTACCAAAATTGAGTCTAAGTGTTCAGGAACATTTTGTAACAATTTGACAGGGTAATTTTATGTTTTTGAATCTAATAATAAAATCAAAGGCTTGTTATTTTGAACATTCTTTTTATTTCATTTTTCTAGTAACTGATTTTTACTGTACCAGACCACGAAGGCTTAGAATTTTTAAGAACTGTTGTCTCTCCAGGCACCCCGAGTCCCCAAACTCTTCCACCAAATTCCCAAGGCTGCTGTACCCCCTTCCCCAATCCCTCCTGCCTCACCCTCACTGGGGTTCTCTTCATCCCTCCTGACTCAGCAGCTCCCTCTACCCTGCCTTTCAAGGTGGCATCTCTCATTAAATGGGTGGTGACAAACTCTCCGAGGGCCCCTCGGAGGGCGAACTGCGGGCACTGATTCCTGCAGGGCCTCTTGGAGGGTGAGTCGCGGGCACTGATTCCTATAAGCCATCCTGAAGTTCAGACCGAAACGAAGAGTTAAGTGAATGATCAGCATCCATCCACACAGCTACAATAACATGGACCAAAGAAGTGACTAGACACCTGTCAACGGGCCTTACCTACTTTAATTCACCGTAGGGAGACCCCGGCCTGCCCGACAGACGCTGTCCATCCATCATTCTAAACCTGGAAGGCACCCTGAGATGGCCTTCACCCCCCTCCTCCAGGGAGATGGACACGCAGGGAGAAAGCCCACACTGGCCTGGGAGGAACGAGAGGTTGTTTAGAAAGTGAGTCCTGCGTGCGGCCTCAAGTACCATGAGGAGCTGCGGGGAGGGAGCGGGATGCGGAGACGGCATCAGCTCTGCCGGGCAGGACCGACTGAATTGCCCACTACCGGGGAGGCCTGAACCAGCTGGAGAAAGGGACAGACACACAATGCCTCCTTGACACTGAATGCGGAGAAAAGCAGATGGCAGTGAGGGCAATGACACAACAGAACGAGCAGAGAGCGCAGGAGGCAGGGCCGACCCAGGGCCGCCAACCCTCCTCAGAGCGCGGGTGAGCTGGGGCCTGGTGCAGGTCTGGGTTCCAAAGAGACCTCATTTGTTAGAATTCCCGGGGACAAAAGGACAGCGACTTTAACATGAGCCCTCATCAGCATCTTTCCCAATTGGTAAGATGGTGTCATTAGTGAGATGAGAAAGGCAGGGAATCTGGGGGGAATTACATGGGTGTTCGTTCTAGGAAGTCTCCGTGCTTGCCTGGATATTGCTTGCCTGGATATTTGAAATATTTAAAAATTTTTAAATATTGTTTTCAAGTAAAGCCAGAGAACAGATGCAAGGTGCTGTTTTGAAACCTCCTGCCAGGAATCGGGAATTCTGATTAGATCCAGTCAACACCGGGCAGGCCTGTGAAGACAGCTGCTCCCTGCTTCACGTCTGGCCTGGTGACAGGACAAGGGGCTGCGCACAGCCCTGACCTCTGCCCTTGCGGCCCCACCTTTCACCCCTCCCCCCAGCTAGGGGGAGTGGGGTTTCCTCCACGTGCCCCTCTATGAACAGTGGGCAGCGGCTCTCCGGAGCGCAGCCGTAGGGATGCCAGGGCACTCCACGGGCTCTGAGAAAGAGGGCTCAGGTGGAGAGCCAGCGAGCGCCACAGGCAAAGGGCCAGGAAGGTGACAAGCATTCCTCAGCTGACCGTCTTCCCAAGTCTGTGGCCGCCATCGAGCCGGCTAGAGAGCCCGTTCCCGCCCCCTCCTGCCAGGAAGGCTGTGCTGGGCCGAGCTGCGCCGCACGCAGGCGACACCGGGCCCTCGCACTGTGTGAGCCGCGACTGACGTCCCAGGGCCACAGGAAGCAATCTGAGCTCAGCCAGGGAAGGTGTTTCATTTTAATCACTCCAAGGCCTGCTGCCTACATCCCCGATTCTGTTATGCCTCTTCCAAGATCACTCATCTCTGACGCCAACAGGAAAATGTCCTTAACTTTAAATCCTATTATCTAGATTTGTTGATCAATATATTTCAATGTTAGCACCACCAGGATAAAAAACAGTCATGTACCGCACAACGTTTTAGTCAACGACAGAACATATATGGTGGTCCCATAAGATTACAATGGAGCTGAAAACTTCCTATCGCCTAGCGACACTCCAGCTATCATAACGTCACAGCACAAAGTATTATACTCACGTGCGGTGATGCCAATGTAACCAAACCCACGGAGCTGCCAGCTGTATAAAAGTACAGCACAGTTATGTACAGTACATAATACCTGACAGTGACAAACTGGGGTATGTATTTACTATACTTTGCATTGTTTAGACTGTCCTCTTTCCACTTATAAAACAGTTGGCTATATTTACCCAGTGTCTCGAGTGTATCGTTTTCTCTTGTGCTTGATTTAGTCTCTTAGTGTTCCGTACAGTAACGTGCTGTGTGCACTTGCAGCCCAGGAGCAACAGGCTATACCACACAGGCCAGACCACCCCGACTTCTGCAGTGCACGCCTCGGTGTTCACACAATGACAAAACTGCCTCACAAAGCATTTCTCAGAATGTATCCGTGTTGTTATGTGACACATGACTGTAAAATGAAATGAACTTTTTCTACCGACATCTTTTCTTCTTTACATTCATTCGTTTAGTTCATCGCGCTGCATGTGCCAGACTCTGCGCTAGCCAGCTAGCCACTGATGGTAGGAAGAGCAATAGGCCAGTCCGAGCCCTCGGGAAATCTACAGTCCGGACAGAACAACACTAAGTAAAAGGTATTCCACTTCCATTCTGCCCCTTCTCCACTTCCTTTGGCAGTATATGTTCACATGATCTATTGGGGTGGCTTTGGTTTTAATTTCATTTTTACCATGAACGCTGCATCTTTCTCTTCCAGGCATGTGTCAGGAGTGAAGCTTCGAAACTGGTTCTTTCAGAAATTAAGGCATAAAAGACTAGGTACAGGATCTACCAGCCCATTTGAGAAACATTTTCTGACATCAGCTTCCCAGTAATATCTTCTCTCCCTACAGGCTCTATGGCAGCCAGAATTAAAGGGTCACTTGTTCTTAGAAGCCAATAATCTTCCTGATCTAAACTGACTCATATGGTTCCACACAAAGCCAGGACAGCTTCTTCCTACCTAAATCAGAAAGAGGTGATTTTACAATATGGGAGAATGGAGAGGGGCCTCTCTACCTTCTGGAAAACCCAAGTATCTCCAATCTCCAGAGAGTTGCCAAAGTGTGTAGAGGCCATGTGCTTTATATTCGGAAGGCTATTTAAAGAATTAGAGGAAACGCACAATCATCTGTGATACGGCTTTCAAGTTATAAACGTCAATGACAGCCAAGTCTGCTGTGTTGGGAGCTCTTCCAACAACAGGTTGACAACAACCCAATTTGATCCGTCTGGAGGAGGCTGACAGACAGCTGCTCTTTCAGTAGTTATTCCTAAAGGAGCCAAGAGGCCTTTCCAAAGGCAGCTAGGTATGGCGTGCTGAGGGGGGAAGGTGACACCATATTTGGTGGCAGGCAGACAGAGTCCAGGAGTGCCTCATGATGCCAACACGTCTGCCTGCTCTGTGAGGGCTGTCAGCCACACACAGTGCAGAGCTGAGAGCGGGAGGGAGGTGCAGACACTGACATAAAAACACACACCACAGCTCAGGAAAGGCAGAAAGATGCTCTACCTCCCACAGCATAAACCATAGCAGCTAAGTATCAGGGACCAGAGGCCCAGCTCTGAGTCCCCAGGATGCCAGCCTGCTACACCCAGCTGCCATGCCTGACAACTCTTGGAGAGAGTTGTCAGCAAACAGTCCCTATCTGCCACCACTAATTTCAGAACAGACCCTTGAAGATAGACTATTCGGTTGGCCAATCCCTGAAATGAAGCCCCATTTCTATTAAGTGATGTGTGTGGTGTATGCATATGCAGAAGGGCAGAGGTGGCGGGATGGATTAAATATGCTTGTTGCATCTCACACAAAATTTCCACCTCTTTAGAGATTAGAAATCCCTTTGAGGTTCAGAAGAAGATACTCCCTGTTTCTCTGGTTTCTCCCAGCAGGGCAAACTCTCAAGGTGACAGCTAGAGAGAAGCCGCTGATAAAAGTCATGTGGTCACATGATTTTCCAGCTCTGACATTAAGGCTTTTATTCACATCAGACATTCGTCTGCTTATGAGTTGCTGGCGAGTTTTTAATCCTGTGATGTTGTTAGAGACAAAGTTTGTTCAAGGCCCACACACATAAAAGAAACAAGAATTAGGATTGTTTAACGTTTCATTCTGTTGACCCCATAACCTTGACACCCAAATCCTATCAGCCTGTGAAATCCAAATATCCTGCTCCCAAGCTGAATGTCTGATTTACCAAGATAACACTCAAGGGTAGCCTGAACTGTGGTTTCAAGCTCTGACTATTCAGACAGGTAAATAAGGAAGTATTTAGCAAGTTGCTTCCTCCATAAAGTATGTTCTTAACTGGGGACTTTAAGAAATTGTGGTCCTTGAGCAATAGTTCCTTGATTTAGACACAGCTCAGCTCAGAAGCTGTGCAATCTTTATGAGTTACACTCCAGTCACTGCCTTTTCTTAGGTTCACATCATGATCCTCTGTGTCAGGTCTTGGTTAGGTCAGCCCTTCCATGTAAGAGTGACTAGCCCTAATCAAGATCAATAAATCTGTGTTTGATAACAATTGAGTAAAGTAAAAAAAGGGCCTTCTGCTCCAGTCACTTTACTAATTCTAGACAGATGCAATACCCTTACCAAATCATCCCAAAAGATCAAGTCCACCAGGCTTTCACCAGATAGCTAGAGATGTCCCATCAGGACTGGGATGCACTGGTGGACTACAGCGTCTGTGTTTTGATAGTTCCAAACACTAACACCTGACTCAGCTACTTGGTTGTCTCCCTCCCAAGGTCAAATATCCTGGATCTGTGCTTAGCCTGGTAAATATTTGCTTTCTACAGTGCTTATATGGCCCAATATATCCTCCACCAATGTCCACTTTAGAACAGTGACCATTCCGGAAATCACAAGGGCAAAGACAATTTTAAGTCTCTCCTCTTTAAGGACATGATTTGCTGCAACAAGACAGGCTGACAGAGATTCTATGAACTTTGCTTCTTCCATTTTAGAACCCAAGTGCCTTTTAAGATAGTCTCCCCAAAAAAGGATACCTAAAAATAGCTAGGTGAGCACTCCTATCACTTCAACTCCAGAGGCATTTGTCTAAAAAAATTGTATCATCTCACTTGCTAGGATCCAAATCCATCCATTATTGGTTCAGCAGGAGTGAGGCTGCATTTGGCAAAGGCAGAGCCTCTGCACAGAACTGCTCTTTGTTCCAAGTCTCAGGAGGCATTAAACCAAAGCTTTTACCAATCCTAATGCTTTCCAACTCGACTACATTCATATATACACAGTCCCAAGTATATGTACACACACAATTTTAACAACGAATAGCTCTATTACAAAAAAACAAAGGCATCTGCCATGAGATAAAGCCAATGGAATTACATGCCTGTTCGCTCAAATCTAACAGATTACTTACAGCCACTTCCCCTTGAAGAGTAAAACCCCAAAAGAAACGAAATGCCATTTTACAAATATATCTACTATGTGCTTCTGTACAGCTATTTCCCTCTAGAAACACCTTTAAGAAAGAAAGGGGGAAAACATGTCCTTTAACAGATACATGCAGTGTGTTTCTGATAGCTGTGGAATCTATCAGCATAGAATTATAAAACTGAAAGAGCTCGGGAGGGAGGGAGGGAGGGAGGGAGGGAGGGAGGGAGGGGGGGAGGGAAAAAAAAAATAAGACCATGTTGCACAGACCCACCTGCAAGCTGGCTGCCCACAGGTCTTCCAAGATTAACCAACTGGTCTACCTTCTACTTATGAACCTCACGTAAGAACAGGTACCAGTTTCTGCTGGAAGACGTCTGAGAGTTTGTTATTTTTAATCCAACCAAGCCAATTCCCTCTTTATATGGTCTGTAGGATATAACTACCCTTCACAGCATTAACATTTTTGTCTGTGTCAACAATCTCTGAGCAATACCAGAGGGTGGTAAATTAGGGTGACTTGGGAGAGCAGTCATCCCAAATGTGCCATCTCCATGAAACAGTCTGGCCTCACTAAGTGCTCACTAACGAGGGATGGAAGGCTGGGAGGAGCTGACTCAGTGCCACTGAGCGTGTGGCCACCTTTCTGTACCAGCTTCTGTTTGCGATAGCTATGAGGTGGGGACTGGTTCTGAAACTAGATTATCATGATACAGAAAAAGCTGCCAACTTCAATAAGTCCAAGTCATCAAGATGTGTTTTGAGGAAACAGAAACAGACTCATAGATACAGAGAACAGACTGATGGTGGCCAGAGGGAGGTGGGAGGGTTGGGGGACTGGGTGAAAAGGTGAAGGGATTGAGAAGTATAGATTGGTAGTTACAAAATAGTAACAGTGATATAAAGCACAGCATAAGGAATATAGCCAATAATATTCTAATAACTCTGTATGGTGCCCACTGAGTACTGGAAATATCGGGGGGAACACTTTGTAAAGTATAGGATTGGCTAACCACTATGCTATTCACCTGAAACTAATACAAAACAATACTGAATGCGAACTGTAATTTAAATTTTTTTAATAAAAAAAAATAAAAACCTATGAAAAAGAAATGTATAAAAAAATATTTTGAGAAAACAATCCTAAGTATCTTGGCCAACATTAAAAACACCTCATTCACGTGAAGTGGTATAGGCTGATAAGCTGAATACCCATGCGCCTCAGACCTAAGTAATACCAACTTATTTTCAGTGCTTTTACTCCTTTCTGTATGTTTTCATAAACGTCTCATTTGGAACTTTACATGGCAATTTTCCTTGAGGACTGGGATCAAGTGCAAGGGCAGTGGGTGACATGAATCACACCAATAGTAACAATGTAAGATTCAAAAACTGTTCATGATGTGCCAAAAGAGAAAGTTCATTACCCTTTACCTCCCCCGGTGCTTTCAAATCTGGATTTGTTTTTCTTTAATAATACACTAATTAAGAACTCAATCTTGATTTTACCTTAAGAGTCAGACAACCTACTCCCTGAGTCATAGGAAAACTACTGTATTACCCTTGGCTGTATACAACAGCAAAATTCACGGTCGTCAAGAAGCCAAAAGGCCATCACGTCTATCCTCAGCAAAGCTTTAATGTCCAACTAATCTTACATACCATTTCCTGCGGTGCCAAGGATATAGAATTGATAAAGTTTATAGCCATCTCTAGCGGTGTCTGTAGATAAAGAAAATGTTGAAGGAAATCCTTTCTTCTTCCTAATTTTCAAAATCACATTGCTCTACCACTTTCATCAAGATTTCACCAAGAAGTACCTTTTCTGGGGATCGGTACACTCCTTCAACCTCTTCTTGGGCGTATGTTTTGATTTTCCTCCCTTCCTTAATTACACCAAAACTGTGAAAGCATCTGCAAATAGAGGTCATGGGAATGCAATTCAATCTAGGAAAAAAACAGGCAGCAACCACAAGGGACAGATAGTGAAAGAGGGGCGAAGAAAAACTGGAATCCCATTTTCAACCAACATTTTCCTCTTTCATTTTATATTTTGGATAAAAGATATTGCAAATGGCCCATAAAATAGCCTAACAATCAGCTCTGCACTCTAGGGTGGCATTCTATTAGAAACCTGCATCTGACTTTCTTGCCTCTACCCCAACCCTCTTTCAAAGCACCTCTAAAAGTGGGCGATGATAAAGCGAGCATGCTCAAGGACCACCCTGCAGCGTCTACTCTGGTGGCCAATTCTCCATCCCTGGGTCTCACCCCTCGCCACGCCCTCAAGCACTGCCATCTGTTGGGCTGATCCCTTTTCATTTACACCGAGGCTTTCACCCTCTTATTCCTTACGGACGATGTCTCTCCAAATAGAGAATCTCAGAATCTTGATGCAAAAACAACCATGAACGTGGAGGCTTGCCCTCGCTCCTTCTTTCCCACCGCCTAACAAGCAAAGGGCTCACTGAGAACACCAACACTGTCCCGCATTTATTCACGTGAGAATATAGCTGAAGGGAGTCTCTGCTTCCACCTAAAATATCTTCATGTCTAGAGAAAACATTTCAAATGATAAGGTCACCTAGGGGTATACACTAGAAACAAATCATGGCCACATTCATAAGCTGCGTCATTCAACCTTCCTTATCGAACATCAGCTGCTCAGGCAGGAAAGACCCCTTCTTACAGCACTGGCCTCATTGGGCTTGCATCTCAGTCAGGCAGAGCATCCGAATTTACCAGGCAGTGAAATTCTGCCCGGTCACAGAGGCCTGGAGTGGTCCCTGACACAGAACTTACGCAATCTTAACCTTTGAGAAACAAATACATTGGTTTCATCACACTTCAAACTTTCCAGCATCTTTCCATTTCAGTGGGGCCTCTCAACAAGCCTCCGCCGAGAGCTTCCCAAAATATATAATCCAATCTAAATCTGTCCCATACAACGCACGCTGCCTGGACTCAGGCACGGGGGTCCAACCCTCACCAACCATGAGGGCAGCCGAGTGCCTCTCCAAATCTCTGTCTTCTCACGTCTGAATCAGAAGTCACCACAGTGTCGGTCAGGAATGATGGCATTTGTCCTCTGTGTGGTTCCAATACAACAGAACCAAAGAGGCCAGCTGCCACATCAGAGGGGCAGCGAGCCCTCTACAAACGCTGGTGCTTATTATTGGGATTGCTGTTGCTATAAAAGAATAATAAATTAACAGGATAGTAAAAGGGCAGTTCTAGAACCAGTCTGAAGCCCAGAGCCACAGCCACCGGGGGTGCCCAACGTCCTATATTTTCATTTTACTGACAGCAGTTTTGTCAGGCAGGTGTGACGATGACAACGATCTAGTGCCTAGGGACCAAAAATGCCCTTAGTTAAAATGATGGTTCCCAGGTAAAGTGTTTGATTTACAAATGAAAAAAAAATATTGAAACCTGTGACTTCCAAATTCATCACAAGCTTGGATGAGAGATAATACTTGTAGCCACCAAAGTTCATCCAAGATTTTACCAAGATGGCAGAGGGCCAGGAGTACTGGGAAACCAGTTTCCAGGTTTGCAGCTGCTTTTAATGTTCACTTACAATGTCACAAACGGCAAATCCCTGTTACAAAACTTGCATACCACCCCAAACAAAACTTGGCGTTTCCATCAAAATTATCTCAACAGGCACTAGGGAATTAACCTTCAAATTCTGTTTCTGGAACCCTCCCCAAGTTACACCTGGTCTGCCCTTAGCCTAATGGTTCCCATCATGCAGAGCCTGAACCGGCAACATGAACATCTTCTGGGAAGTCGTGATACAAAATCTCAGACCCCAATACAACTACCGAATCAGGAACTCTGAGCCAGCCAGCAACCTGAACGAGCCCTCCAGGAGATTCGAGGCACGCTCAAGGCTCAGGTTCAAGAACCACCGTCAACAGGCTATTAACATGTGGGCTAGGACATCACTTCAGACAGTTCTTTCCCTTAAAATACTACCTGGCATTTTTCTGTTCCTTAAAAGCCTGCTATAGGATGATGTCAACTGTTCCTTTCTATTTTTAAATGCTCATGATGAGGCCGAGGATGATTCATTCAGTGCCTTATGTGATCACTTAAGTAATAAGGCTCCTTCTCTCCTGCCCCTAATGGAAGGTGACTGCTGCCTGTTATTTCTGATGTAATTACAAGAACAATCCAGTAACAAAAGTTTGTCCTTTATCAACCTCAGCAAACACTGTAATAGGCTTGTAATTACAGCACTCTATTCTTTTCCATAATATGTTCATAATAATGTATCCTTTGAAATTGATTGTATCACATGTCATAACAAGGAAACAGGGAACCCGGGATCAAACTCAGTTTATTGTAAACAGAGATCAAAACTCCAAGTGTTTGGGCAAACCTTTATCAATGGACAGAAAACAAGTATGCATTAATCATTTGGCTTTATCTCATTTATCTCAGTGAAATATGGAAAAAAAATTCTTCTAATGCTTACTATGTGTCCTAAGGTAACCTCGCATTACTGGTCTTATCACCAGACATCAGCTATCACCTAACTAATTATCAAAGTGTTAAGATGCATTTCCTAAATAATAAATAACCCTTTTCTATACCGTTAATTGGTTGAAGTGTGTATTAATTCAGAGGAGTTAATTTCATACCTGCTGTGAAATCTCCTGATGAATTGTGAATATCAACATATTATTAATTTTCCTTTCCTTTTTGATTAATTTCATACTTAGGCAAGGTGAGAAAGGCGAGATTAATGATGTCTGGAAGACAATGTTCAGTTCTTGTACGATACTAAATCAACCTCAAGTGTTCAAGTAAACAGAACCCAGATAAGGAAATAATAATGGAATCATCTCAAGGAAGTATCCAAGGTGCCATGCAAATAAATGCCCTGAAGCCCAGGCAGTGTTTAGGCTGTAAATTCCAGTTAATACTCCTCTGGGACAGGAGGATGAGAGCTGGAATTCTGAAAACCACAATATGCACAGACACACAGCTGCCCTTACCATGGACTTGGTCTCTTCACGCCCTCGCCTTCTCTCGACTCTCTCTGCAACATCTCAGCACTCCTAGCTCTATATGTGTGATCTAGAAAGAGGTCTCCCTCGTCCGCGGATGTAAGAAAATGGGTATGAACTCGGGTTCATCACGCTGTTTTAGATAGTCAGCGACCTCTGTGTGCATATGCTAACCCTGTTGATAAGAATGCCTCCAGTAATTGAGAACCTGCTATATGCTAAAACACTAGGGGTTCTATATAAGTTATCTAACATAATAGCTCTTTGAGGTAGTGCTATTATTCACATTTTGCAGATAAAGAAACCAAGATTCAGAAAGCTAAATGCCTTGCATGGGGACCCCATCTTCACACAGATCTGTCAGGCTCCCATACCATACTGCTTCCCTAGGAGTGGGAGTAAATGGACCATTTACAGCTGCCTGGACATCATTCCAAACACCTGAGAGCCATGGGCATGCCATCTTCCTCTAAGGACTCCCCTGACTACTCCAGCTCCATCATTTAAATACAATCTCAGCCCTAGTCAGTTTGGCTCAGTGGTTAGAGCATCAGCTCTCGGACTGAAGGGTCCCAGGTTCGATTCGGGCCAAGGGCACATACTTTGGTTGCAGGCTCAACCCCCAGCCCTGGTCAGGGCCTGTGCAGGAGGAAACCAATCAATGTGTCACTCTCACATTGATGTTTCTCTCTTTCCCTCCCTCTCTCTCTCTTTCCCCCTTCCACTCTCTGTGAAGAGCAATGGAAAAAAAATATCCTCAGGTGAGGGTTAAAAGAAAGAAATACAATCTCACAGTTCTATGCTATTAGATTTTCTAATGTCCACTAGAGTACCCTGTGTCTTAAATCTCCCTTCACAAACAAGTCCAGCCAACTAGAACTGACATCCAAGTCCTGGGGACAGCCATCAGTCATCTGTGGCCATTGTCTAGGGCAGTGCTCTCCAGTGATAGCCTCTACTACGTGTGGTTCTTTAATTTAAATTAACTTAAATAAAATAAATTCAGTTCCTCAGACATATTAGCCACATTTCCAGTGCTCAACATGTGGCTAGTGGCTATCGTGTTGGACAGACAGCACAAATACAGGACACCTCCATCGTGGCAGAAAGTTCAACAGGACAGCGCTGGTGCAGAACTACTGAAGATGGCATCTTTTCGTCTAATATCCACCAACAACTGTGCAGGGGGACAGAGCCTCCTCACCTCAGGAATAACTAAAGGCTTCATCAGACTAAGTGTGGCCATACCTATGTATCTACAAGTCGCCTTTTAAGGAATAACATCCCTTGAGAAGTTAGGTCACTTGGTAGACTTATAAATAAAGCAAGCAGACTGACCGCACAGATCAGAAAGCATCAGAAGTGAGTGGCAATAAGAACAATCATCATAAGACCTTCCATCCAGGAACCACCACCCTATGCAACCGTGGGTCAGGAACCACCAGGGGCAACCACACACGTGCACGGCCACCACACGGCCTCCCTGGGGCATGTCCTCACCGAAGCTCTTGGAGAGGTTCATCTTTGCTATTCTCATTTTGGCAAGACAAAATCCCCAAAGTTGGTCTCTCACTTCTAATTATTAAAGACGTCACTGCAAAAAAAACCACCTTCCAAATCACTGTGTTTCCTACCAATCAGTTTCACTTAACTGCTTCACAAGAAGTTGGATAATTAGCAATGAAACAAGTTCTTGGTGACAATGACAGTCTGACAGCAGGCTAAAGATAGCCTCCCGTTCTGTTGGTCTCCTCGGTGACAATTGACCTGGAAGGAGTAACTTAAAAGGTTTCCAGGAATTAAAAACTTGAGAAACTCTTGAGTGTAGCTACTATTTGGGGGATGATCCTGATCCAACAGATGGTTACTACTGGATCAGAACAGCCCCAGGTGGGACAGTGATGAACAGAGAAGGTCAGTGATGTGATAGTCAATTGCTACAACCTGCCAGTGCCCTGAACATGCATTTTATCTCCCTTCAGTTCTTCATCGCTCTCCCCTTCCTCCCTCTCTGCCATCTGTGTACCAGGGACTGAACTCTGTGCCCAAGACACGCCAGCCTTCATTCATGGCTGTCCACACTGGTCTATATAGTGGTGGACTGAAATCTGAATGCCACCTCCACTGCCAACTCCTTTAGGTAATTTTAGAAACCCCTTGATGGTCCCAGACTCAAGCTGGTATATAGGTCAGCCCTGGGCCTCTACCACCACAATGATAAAGCAGTGAACAGGAATTTTGTAAAGCTAGAACAAGATATCAAGGTGGAGAGTTTTCTAATAAACATGCCATCAACTCATCCTTGTGGGGGTGGGGTGAAGATAAACTAACACGTTTCCTCCTTTAGAGCCTATGAATGTCACCTAACCCCGAATAAATGTTCTCTCCTCTCTCTGTGAGCTCCCAACTCAGTTACATGGGTCATTTGTGCCTCTTCCCAGCATTACTCACCTTTGCTTAAGGACCAACTGAATTACTAACCCTAATGAGAGTTCCGACATTAACCACTTCCTGCCCAACAGCTCACAACAACAGCTTTGTAACCTGGGACCTTTCTCCAGCCTCATCACCCGTCCCTCCCAATCCACTCCTGACCACCTGCCCACATAAACCTTGGGAAACAGCTCCCCACCCCACTCCCCGCCAGGCCTTTCTGCTTCAAGAAGGTGGCTTAGGAACCATCTCTAAGATCAACCCTGGCCTGTGAGGCCCTCCAGGGTCGGGAAGGACTGCTTTGCTCAAGCCAACTAGACTATCTTTTAACCCCATTCTCCCCCTTAAGGTTTCTACCTGCCCCCAGTGCAGGCGTACCTTGCTTCACTGCGCTTCACAGGTATTGCATTTTTTTTATGAACTGAGGGCAAGGCCCTCCACCAGCAAAAAGATTACGACTCACTTTAATGCAATACTCACTTTACTGCGGTGGTCTGGAACTGAGCCCACATCTCCAAGGTGTGCCTGTACATCCAACGTACCCTTCCATAACACAAACATCTACTCTGGGAAACTTTCCCTGACCTGAAGGGCTCGTTCCCTCCTGCGTGTGGTGACACCCATAACCAGACCGCCAACTCCTCAAGAGCAGGACACGTCTTACACTTCTTGGTATCTCTAAATAGCATTTTAGACCCAAATCTTACACAAAATGGACCCTTTGCAAGTATTTAATAATCCACTTAAAATAGTTTCTATCCCTGCTTGCAAGTTCATTGTTCCAACAGCAGAGTCTCAGTCCATAAGACCCCGTGAGCCCATGAAGGCTCTGTGCTGAGGAAAGGAGCCCAGGCTTCAGACTCAGGCTGCTGGTGACTTCTAGCTCCACCATTTATTTATTAGGCAAGGCACGTGACCTCTAAGCCTCAGTTTCATCTTTTGTGAAGCAAGGTAATAATAGTACCAATGCCCCCAGGCTCTCTGCACATCAGAGATATAATAAAGCACTTAGCACAGTGCCTGGCACACAGTAGGCATTCAATAAAAGTTACCTCTATCCCTTTTACTCCTATTGTCAGTAAATCTCCTTAAGGACACGTGTAGCATAGCAGAAAGAACATGATTATGGGAATACTACTGAGTTGTGTTCAAATTCCAACTGTTCAGATCCCAGCTGGGAAGTTCCTCGACCACTCAGCTTTAGTATTTTCACCTGTAAAGTGGGATAATAACCTCAAAGGGTTTCTCTAAGGATTAAATGAGGGACTATCTCTGAAGTTCCCAGTACATAGTCAGCAACTATGTGGCATTTGCTAAATATGATTGTAATTAAGTCAAAACACAACTGGAGAGGAAAAAACACCTGTGTCTTCCTCACTCCCATCACTGTCACCTCCGTCTAGTCACATTCTCTATGTCCACAGAACAGGCCCCACCACCTCCCAGAGGCTTCAGCCAGAGTCCTCACACAGCCAGTGCAAGAAAGTGACATGAAGAGCTGAACGGAGACCCAGGTGACACCCTCATTCTCATTGCTTTGCCCATTTCCAAATATTCCTATCTATCCAGACTTGCAAGTACCACTGGGGAGGCCTTTCCTGAAAGGAAAACACACTAGTACTGTTGATCACGTTTTTTAAACGTGTCTAGGACTAAAACTATCCTCATAAAAAGAGCCCAAATGCTGAGAGGAAAAGCCAGATTTGAAGTAAATATTCAAACAAGTGGACACTGTCCCAGGAAAGGCTACCCCCCACCAGGACCACACCCTTACTGGGAAGAAAAATAAACTCTACTCTTTCAGATCAATTTGCAAGTTTTTGAAAACTCAGAGGGGAAAGTCAGAGCAAAGAGAGACCTGGGGCTGCACTCTCCCCTTCCTAGGGGGACCTGTGGTTCCTGGCTTCTGCCTCCTCCGAGCTCCAGTCCAGGGGCCCAGGAGGCCCAAGGGGCAAGTCCTTGGCTCAGGTCCCTCAACTGCTGGAGAGCAGAGGGAGGGCAAGAAGCCAGCGTCAGTTACATGAGTTACCAGATAGCCAGGTTCCCACCAGAAATATGTGTCACCCGGCGAAGGTCTTACTCCACAGGGCTGAAAAATGACTTCACTTCCTTCCCGCTCTGCCAGGCCCGGCCCAGCACCCAGGGCAGGGTGCCCAGACGCCAGGCTCGGCTGGCTTAAGCATGCAGGCTCTGCCCCAGTCCTTCTCACTCAACTGAAGCAAGGACAGTCACGCCCTGACGCAGGCTAAGGAAGGCTTGTGGGAATCGAGGGTGAGCGAGTTGTGCTTCACAAGCGCCTAAATTTCTCTAAAGAGCTGCACACTCACTGGCCGTCCCCCCAAACTCCACGCAGCTCTCCCCATCCAAGCTTCCTCACCTACTCACACCACCGCCTCCAGCCACTCACATCCTTCCTCATCCGGGCCTGGGGGCTCAAAGGTGCTTCTTGCTAAAGCTCTGAAGCCCACGACGTGCTCCTGGCTGATGAGAGCTGAAGTTCACCAGGAGGTTCAGATAACACTACTGATCAGAGCAGAGCCACAGCTGGCACCCGGGGTGCTCAAGGTCAAGGCCTACACTCCACTACCAGTAACCGTTACAACAATCCTTTTTCGGAGCTACTATCATTTGCAGGTGAAGGAACACACGCAGAGTTAAAGGAACACACACACATCAAGTCACATGCTGACAGGTGGCAAAGCCAGGATGTGAATCCTGGCTCTCTACCCTCACCCGTGACCTTTGGACTGGCCATGTTCCTTTCAGCCACTCTGGACCACTTGTCCTTTCACTGTCCTCTCACTATAATGCCGGAGCAAAGAATGGCCTCTTAGGCCCAACGAACTATCATCAGGTGCTGCGTGCCCGGGAGGGCACAGAGAACCAGCCACATCCTCCGCACCTACACCAATAGCTGCACCCACCGGCCATCCCCCCAGGCAGCAGAAATGGAAACTGAAACCTACCATGCAGGCCCGGCCGCACAGCCACACCAGTCAGGACAATGTGCTTGATTTTTTGGTGCAACCCCATCCTCATTCCTGGCAAAACCCAGCGGCACAGAGCTCAGGAATCTGCATTTTCTCTGATGCCATTTGGGAACCAATGCCTGCCCTTCTCCAGCGTGGCAATTTTCAAGGAAGAGTTTGGAGGCGGAGGATGTTAGAATCTGCCCCTGGGGCTTTTGAAAAGATATGCCACCACCCTTAAGAAATACAAATCAAATAAACAACAACCAAAACAGACGGAATCTTCTAGGGCACAAACAGTAAGGAGAGGAGCTGGCAGTCCAATTATCTTCCTAACTCTGTGGGACAGGATAAAGTCCCAGCCACCTTTTTTTCCTGAACAACCCTGTCATGCTTCAAATGACTAACATTCCACCTCGAGGTTCACTTAGCGGGCTCTCTGCAAGGGAACAAAAAAGAGGAAGGAGACAGAGAAAAAGGGAACAAGACAGACAGAAAGGAGGGATGAAAGAGAGAGACACCCTAGGGAGTCCTTTTACAGGACACTGAGACGGGAATGATGGGACCCTTCTCACACACATTCTCCTCCCCCCCCCACACACACACTACGAGCAGGATTTAGACAAGCACTCTAAGAGAAAAACAATGCAAGCCATGTATGTAATTTAAAATGTTCTAGTAGCCACATGAAAAAGGTAAAAAGAAACAGGTGAAGTTAATGTTAATAATCTAATTTAACTCAATATAGCCAAAATATTATTGCAAAACATGCAATCAGCATTCAAACATTAATGAAATCTTTTATTCTTTTTTACATACTAAGTCTCTAAATTTGTGTGTATTTTTTTTTTTTACATTTACAGCATAGCTCAATTGCAATTAGCTGAATTTCAGTTGCTCAACAGTCACACATGACTAGCAGCTACCATACCAGACAATCCAGATTTAGACAGAGATGTGAAAGGAAAGGGGAACAGAAGAGGTGGGAATGAGGTTTTGAACAAAGAACTAAGGGAATATGGCATCCAGGGGTCATCCAGGACCCACAAATCTGTGTTCATAAGGGCTTCGGTGTCATCAGCCTTCAAAGTCAAAAGTGAGAATGTTAGTTAGCACTATTTAACTAAGAGACAGCAGGTGTCACCATTTTTGTGCCCAAAAGTACCAGGCCCACAACTGAATGGGGTCTATTACCACATGGACACTCAGTAACATGGTGCCCAGTTGTACATCACATATACCTACCAGACACCCAGCAACAGTCTGCCTGCTTGGCACCCACCCACCCAGGCAGGGCTCAGGGCTCCCAGGGAAACAGCTGGAAAGCAAAGCTCCACCCAAGGAAATAAAACTAGTTTCCTTCCATCTGGTGGCTGTGTGGGGGACATAGGACACAGGCAAATGACAAAAGAAGGAAGAGAACTTGCCACTTGTGGTGAGCAGAATGATGCCCCCCACCCACCCAAAGATGTCCTTGTCCCAACTCCCAGAACCTGCGAATACGGTGCCTTACATGGCAAAAGGGACTTTGCTGATGTTAAGGATCTTGAGCTGGGAGATTATCGTGGACTATCTAGGTGGGTCGAATGTAATCATAAGGGTCCTTATAAAGAGAGGCAGGAGGGTCCCAGTCACAGAAACAAATGTATCATGGAAGCCGAAGTCAGAGTGACTTGGTCATTTGTTTTGAAGATGAAGGGGGACCAGGAGCCACAAAGCACATGGCCCCTTTAGAAGCTGGAAAAGGCGAGGAAAGAGAGTCTTTCCCTAGAGCTACCAGAAAGAAAGCAATCCTACCGACACCTTGATTTTAGCCCAATGAGACCTACTTTGGACTTCCGAGCTCCGGAACTATAAGAAGTTTGTGTTAAACCACCAAGTTTGTAGCAGTTTGTTACAGCAGCAATAGGACACTAATATACAATCTGTAGAGTGGTCAGTTAGACACACGTCGGTTATGATGACCCTCCCAGGTACCAGTGGTAACTGTCCTTACAGTATTAGCAAGAGTAATGGCCACCATTTATTAAGGGCTCACTAAACCTCCTGCTAACTACTTCACAAGCATTTTTTAAATACAATCTTTATTTTGGAGTAACTTCAGACTGACAGAAAAGTTACAGAGAGATACAGAGTCCCTGTCCACTGTTCACCCAGCTTCCCCGACGGTAACATCTTACACAACCATGACACATTTGTCAAAGCCAAGAAATTAATGTCAGGGCACTACCGCTCCCCCAACTACAGACTTTACTGGGATTCCCCACCAGTTTTCACAGGAATCTCATCTTCCTCAGATCAGTGTGGGGTAAGTACCACTCGAATCCCCATTAGATGGAGGATGCTGAAGCTTAGTCGGGTGCAATCCCCTGCCCATGGTCACGACAGTGAAGACTTGCGAGGCTTTTCCACTTGGTTCCTCTGCTTGACGCTCACACTGTAGGCTTCCCGAGATATCATCACCCTCACCTTACAGGACCTGGGAAACCCGACAAGAAGCTGGTTACCTGAAGGCACGCCACCAGGAGCATATCCAACCTGGATGCACCTGACTCCAAAGGCCTCGCTCGGCAACACCATCTCCCTCCCTGACACGGAAGGTGAGGGGCCGCTTGGGCTTGTGAAAAGCTCCTGAAACGCACGAGAACATCGTGGTGGCTGTGACTCTGGAAATGGCCTAACTTGCTGTAGGGCCACTAGTACACGTGAGAGCTTTCTTGTGCCCTCAGTGAACAAAGAGAAGCTGGAGTCCTTCACAGAAGCATTTCTAGAGGAACCTGCCACAGAAGGAGCCGCCATCAGTAACGTAACGATCCTGAATCCAATTTCAATTAAACCTCCAGGACCCGCGCACTTCAGCCTTTACAACATAATTACAATAAGCTCCTCAAAAGTCTGCTCCTCGGGATCCTGAACCTTTGTAAAAACCACAACACATGTGGGTAAAGCAATGCGCAATAAACAAGGAATGCCTGTGTCTCTATCAGTGGTTCTTAAAGTATGGCCCCCAAACCAGCATCAGCATCACCTGGGTACTTAAAGATGCAAATCCTTGGGCCCCCATCCCAGGCCTACAGAACCAGGAACTCTGGGGGTGGGCCCAGCACTCTGGGTCTTAACAAACCCTCCAGGTGTTTCTAATGCATACTGCAGTGTGAGGACCACTAAGCTATGCATCTCCCCCCTCCACGCTGACCTGTGCCCTGGGCATGTGTTTGGAAAGGTCTCTGTCTGCAAATAAACAGTGTCATACATTGACTATGGACCCAGGGAAGCTGTTGGCCAGGGAGAGGGAAGGGAAAACATTCTAAGTGGAGGGAAAGCCTGTGCAAAGGCCCTGGAGCAGGAGCTCGGGGCTTTGGAGACGCTGAACAAAGCCAGGGTGGGTAGGAAACAGAGAAGGAGGCAGGAGTGAGTGGGAGATAAAGCTGGAGACGCTGCCTGGCCTTGGATCGTGATGCCCCTCACAGGCGTGGTGATGAGTCTGTAGGAATCTAAGCTACAAAGACGGCCCTGAATTTTAGGCAGAGTACTGAAAAACACACACAATGACTAAAATTTATCCAGCACTGATCTAAGTGCTCCACACAGTATCATACAATCCTTACTATAAATAGGTTCTATCATCAACATTATCATCTGCATTTTACAGATGAGGGGAGACGTTAATTCAGTTGCTGGGGTCATTCAGCTAATAAAGGAATGAACCGTCAGACCAACTTCAGAACCACGCTCTCAACCACGACGACACTGCCTCTTGCAGGGACCAGTGATCTGGTACGCATTTTCCAAAGCTCGCTGTGGATGCCCTGCAGACAGGAGAAGGGGAATGGAAGCAGAGCCATTGCCTCGTCCAGGCAACAACAGCAGCAGGGGCTGGGCCAGGGTGGTGGCAGCAGAGATGTCCCAGCAAGAGAGCTGTCTGGGTAGCAGGGAAAGAGCACTCTCCCAGGGGCTACCTAACAAGCTCTAAGACTTGTGGACAAAGCGGTGCATCCTAATCCACCCAGCATCTCCCATCAGAGAATCACAGTAAGGGCTGAAAAGAGGGCTTCCTGTCCTGGGGGCTCACCCAAAACACAGGGCTCTGGCAGTGACAGAAATATCAGCACTTGGCCTCCTCAGTCAGAGCCACCGTCATTCCCAAACTGCACATTCTGAGCAACAAGTCTGTTTCCTTGTTTAGAACGGACGTCGTTACCCAGCAGGAAAGGCCACAAGTGGCCTGGAAACCGCACAGCAGTGCTCTCAGAAACACTGACAGGCCTCAAACTGGGCGGTGCACGGAGGCTTCCTGCTCACACGCCAACAAGCAGTCTCCTTTAATGACCTTGACGGCCTCCCCGCTCATTAGGGGGAGAGCGGCAGCATGTTTACTGGGGTAGTGGACTTCAGAAAAGTCCCATCTATGACTTGGTAAAATGGTATGGGTCTTGGAGAAGCCTGACGCTCAGCCCCTTCCTTGGGCTGGATTTTGAGTTGGAGGGGTGTGGTCGGTGTTACTTTAAATTAAAATGGGGAGGCGGCTTCATCTCAATCATGCTACAGAGCCTGAGACTCCAAGTTGCTGACTGAGACCTGTGTTGGCCATGGGGACATCCCAACCAGCCAGTGGAGCTGCTGCGCTTCCCGTCTCCTGCGACAGGTGGATCAGGGAACCGCGGGCAAGGGCTTCATTCCCTGGGTGAACCTTGCTTTGGTCCCTGTGCTGTAGATCTGGACGCAGGGCAACGGACCACTGTGGAGTCTGGCAGGCACTGGAGGAGAGGATGGGGGCATGGTGGGCAGTGGAGGCACCAGTCCCATGTAAGTCAGCCACGGCCTTACTTACCACAGCTGTGAAAGGCCATTTAGATCTGAAGCGTGAAGGGCTTTGCTTTAAAAGGCTACAGAAGAATAAAAGGCCCTTCTTTTTTTTACAGCTGCATAGTATTCCATTGGGTAAATGTACCACAGCTTTTTTATCCATTGGGGGGGTATCTGTAATACTTTCACATAAAGGTAAATTTTTTTAAATAAATAAAATTTTTTTAAAAAGAAAGAAAAGGCTTCAGAAGCAGGCCAACTGCCCCTTAAACTCTCTCTTGCTAACTTCCAGTTCCCCCTCCATTCATTTGCCCACACTCTCCTTCCTGACACTCACAGCCTTAATTGCTCACAAGTATCTGGATTCTAAATTGAAACTTTAAAACCTGGTGAGTGAAAGGATGTCCTTCTCTTATGTGCAAAAGTATGAAATTATTAACTACCTCTAGTTTTGTATTTTTTCCCCCTAGAGGATAATGAGCCTTAAAAAGAAAAAGCTGCAACCCTGCCCTTGCCCCAGGCAAAGGAGCCAAGGAGCTTCTAATGATATAAGACAGACAGAGGTACAGGACTGTAAGGCAAAGCCCATCTCTACAGGCCTCGACCCCGTAGCATTAGGCCCTGAGCACCTCTGCGCTTCCCAAGGAGCCAGAGCAACAGCCAATGCGCCGCCCAGCGAGCTCTCCGAGAAGTGCCCTGGTCGGCCAGGAGCAAACAGTCCTCCAGCGGCCTGTAAGATGCCGACTGAGTGGCTTAATCACCCAGCAGGGTCTAGTACGCGATACATAAAACTCCTCGGAGACAGCGAGCCTGTAAATGGAAAGCATTATCATTTGTAACAGGATTAATAACAACACAGGCTGGAAACAAACGCACACCACCGCGTTACTTTTCCAGCCTCTTCAGGGAGACCACTGAGTCTGACAGAGGGTTTTATTTCTCTCTTTTAAAACAAGATAGCATCCTCCACCATGTGACAGCAGGATCCCTCTCTGGGGAAATTACTTCTTGTGCATCTGTCCTACCAGTGACAGGCTACCAAGTACAGGGGCTCAAACAAAACCAGAAAGTACAGTCTAGAAGAAGGAGGTCCAGAGGAATTTTACAATTCTGAATAAAAAAAAAAAAAAAGACCAAAGATCTCCTGATCAAGCGTCAGCACCTTAAAAAGGCTTAAGGGGATCAACGTCCTATATGGCAGGGTTTCCTAAGCTGTTTCGAGAACCAACAGGGGTGTGGACTGAAAAGATGGGCTCCAAGCCTTGGGAAGGGGAGCCTGAGGTCTGCCTTTTTAGCAAGTTCCTTCACTCCTTACTCACCTGGAGCTGACAAGCCACTGCCCTGCTTTATGAATGCACCACTGATACACAGCCGACGCCACATAACAAATCATACTCTTCTTGTGAGACTAAGATAGTCTCAATCATATCTGCATGTAACGTGCAGATAAAACGTATTTCACCATGTTCATCAGCTAAGTCTCCGGCTCCCAAATCTTTCAACAGACAGTTCATTATTTAAAAAAATAAATAAAGATACCGATTTTACATTTATTTCCTTTCTTTTCCTTTGTTGAAGTCGCTATGAAAGCGCAGTGATCGAACACAGAGATTTTCAACCTTTTTCATCTCATGGCACGCATAAACTAATTACACCAAAAAATATATTTTTTGTTGATCTGACAAAAAATAGGTATAATTCTGACTCATTCACACTAGACGGCTACTGTTGTGTTGGCTGTTGTCATTTTTTTTATTTCACAATCTAAGGGAAAAGAGCCCCTGAAAAACTAGTCGGGTATTGCATGTTTTAAAAGTTCTTGCAGCACACTGGCTGCAAATCGCTGGTCTAAAATGTCAATATCTGGAGACAGAAAGAAAAGCTGTCACCATGGTGGTGAGCTGGACCATTCTGCTCAGCAAGACGTGCCTGCAAGACACACTCACTTGCCCAATCAGCCTGATACCTGTGCAACATGAAGACATCCTCCAACCTTAAATCTTCCCAAACCTGGGTCTGAAAAGGCACCGAGAATCAGACTCTACAGAACATGGAGGAACAGGGTGTAGACTTGGAAAGAGCTCCATGCACAACAGTCTCAGATGCAGACTTCTGACACTTTCTTCCCGTGAAGTCACAGGGCCTCACAGAGATACAACAATGGGGTTGAAACAGGAGACAGGCATCGTGTAGCTTTGAACTGGCATCCCACTGCCAGGCCGCACCACCTATATTGTGCTTTGTCTCCATACTTTTTACCTCCTATAACCAATCATCTGATGAAAGCATGAGTAGGTTCTATTATGTCTCTTTGTGTTAAAAAACGTTCAGTTCTCACGTGTAAACAATTACAATTCCCTACGGTATTTTTAAACCTAATACACATTTTCTTACTTTTTAAATATACTGAAAGCCTCAAATTAAGGAAGCAGCCGGCCTTCCCCTGAACTTTGAGAGGCCGACCAGAGAGTAGCCTGTGAGCTACTCCAGCTACCAGAGACGACTACTAGGAATCTCCAGGCACAGGCGTCAGGAGAAACGAGAGAGGTTCCAAATTAACGTCTCCTCCCACTGGATCTCCATGTCTTTGCTGTACTGCCCACCCAGTGGTGGCCATGAACTCGGGGAGAATTTACACAGAGAGCTTCTCTACACAGACACCAAGAGGGCCAGAGCTCGGAAAACCATGACAGATCTTGATTCAAGGGTTTGCTATGTTAGTAGGTGAAGCTCTTCTCCTTCTCTGCCTCAATGGCCTCAACACGGGTGAATAAGCTTAGGAGGCGAGGGGAAGGAAATGATAATTACTGTGCAACATGAAGAGCTCAGCACTCTGTCAGGCCCTTCACACAACTCTGACATCGGACAGCCTCTCTGCTGGTTATCTGGCTATTCTGTCTGCCCCACCCCTGCCATTCTCAGTCCTATTCTGTGACCTGAACAGCTGACACCTGTAGACTACTCACCTGGGCTCCAAGGCCTTCTGGATTCCCACTGGTTCGGCCAACCAGAGGCCCAGTGGGGGACTGGAGAAAGGAGGAAGGTCAGGATATTTCTTCCCAGCTCCCTCTCTCCTTGGATGCCATGTCTTTGGGTACCATTCTTCTTGACTAGGTTTCTGCTGGGCAGCCCCTTTCCAGTTCCAGATCTCACTGGGTTCCAGTAACTGCTTCCTCCCCTTACCCTTCTGCCCTAAGTATTTATTGATTTCCCACTGTTGTTAGTCCCTGGGTGCCCCTTGGTGCCTGGCCAGCACCTCTATAACTGTTCCTCCCATTAGCCTTCATTCAAACTATCTGGGGTGAATTCTGTTTCCTGCCAGGAGCTCTGATACTGGCTCTCACTCTAAACCTAAGTGCTTTTGCAAGTGGGATGAAATGCAAAGATGTGGGTCAGTAAGCACAAGGGGGCATTTCTAAGAGTTTGTTAACCTGCTATAAGTACCAAGCTGAGAGAGCTAGTAAGGCTAATTCATCATCAGGGAGGCCCTGAACCCAACTCCTAATCCAGCCAAATGATAGCAATCCCAAGGCATGGGTTCAGGGCCTCTAGACTCTGTCCATAGTAGGTGCACAGTAATTTTGTCAAAAACTTATCCTGTGCTTTTGGTTTCCTGCATACTAATAGGAAAAAAACAAAACACCTCAGGGGACCCAGGGAACATTCCAAGCCCAGCTATTAGTCACTGACCTGTACACTATCACAACAGCCCTGTGAGGAAGCATTCTTTGTCTCCATATGACAAACAGGCAAACAGATTCAAAGAAGTTTACAAGGATAAGTAACTTGCCCGGAGTCCCATACCCCAGATGGTAATGACCCCAATGCTATTCTTTCCTCTACCATTATACTAGTTCTTTTTTTTTTTTTTTTTAATATATCTTTATTGATTTCAGAGAGAGGAAGGAAGAGGGAGAGAGAGAGAGAGAGAGATAGAAACATCAATGATGAGAGAGTCATTGATCGGCTGCAGCCTATAACCTGGGCATGTCCCCTGACTGGGAATCAAACCCCGATTTCCTGGATCCTAGGTCAATGCTCAACCACTGAGCCACGCCCGGCCAGGCTGTACTAGTTCTTAAAAGAGGGAAATAAGAACCCATGGTCTCCAAATTACTCCTGAATTGGGCCTAGAGGGATCAGGCTCTCTAGTTTTGGGCAAATAAAAAACACCAAAGAAAGCCCTGGCCAGTGTGGCTCAACTGGTTGGAGCAGTGTCCAATACACCAAAGGGTCGCAAGTTTGATTCTGGTCAGGGCACATACCCAGGTTTCGGGTTCAATCCACGGTCAGGGCTTGTGTGGGAGGCAACCAATCCATGTTCTCTCTCAGATCAATGTTTCTCTCTCTCTCCCTCCCTCCCTAAAATCAATTAAAAAAAACACACACCAAAGAAAGAGAATTCTGATCTCAAAGACCAACCTAGCTCAGAAATTGGTTATGAAAGCACTCTATCATATAAGTGAAAGAACTTGTAGAGTATGTCTGTATGATATAACAGGTATAGTAGAATTCCATTGCGGATATATGTGTGGATGTGTGTATCCACAATGATTGTTTATCATTGTATTATTCAATGACAAGTATCATCAAATGCTTATCTTTAGAACGGTGAGAGGTCTGTGCTCTTATGTAAAGTTTGAATTTTATACCATTAGCATGAAACTTAGTTTCCTATTTAAGGAATCAGAAAGGAGGGAAAGAAAAGTAGGCTGGTTTATCCGAACATATAGATCAATGGTTCTCAGCCTCAGCTGCACACTGGGATCACCTGGAATACCCAGCCCATGCCCCCAAGAAATCTGAATTTAAGTGTCTGGGGTGAGCCTGGGCACTGGGAGTCTCTAAACTCCCCCAGGTGATTCTAGTGGGCAGCCAGTGTGGAGAGCAACTCCCTTAGTCCTAGTCTGTTAGGATAAAATTTAAACAGAGGGTGAAGAGGAGGGTCTTAACCTTTTGTTTGCCAAAGACCCTCACTGACAATCAAGTGACACCCTGGAGGTCTCCTCCAAATACTGTTTTTAAATGCATTAAGTAAAACTGAAATCATTTCAAAGCAAACAAATTATACTTAGCTTTAGTTATCACAATATTGTTAAACTGTGATATGGAAACATAAGCACTTCTTTATTAATACACTAAGTGGCAAGATCTAAAAGTAACTATTACATGGCATCATTTTGAAGTAGTAATGAATGTAAATAATATCTGAAGACATCTATGAAAACTTTAATGCGATTTGGATTTATTGGTGACAAAGTCAAAATACTTCTAATAAAACTTTGCTTTGTTGCCTACGTTCATAACTGAAGAAAATGTCAAATTTCAGTTAGAATTCACTGTCCATAAAAGGAGGAATATTTTTTCCCATTCAAGCTGACAGATTCCCAGGTGTGGAGGGTGAGGTTCGAGCACTGAGTTCCAGGATGCGCTCAGCCCAACATCACCAGGTGTAGGACTTCCAACAGAGGGAAGGAAAAAATGTCAACCTCACTGCATGTCAATTTCCAGTAGAGACTGTTTTATTTTTTTAAAGTAACTCTGTAAGGCTCCTTCAAGACACGAAAAATTTACATTTCCTGAAAACTAACTACACTGTATATCTTAATTACAGCAATATTTTTCAAGTGCCACTTTACGTGAAAAGATCCCTGTTTCTTCCACTAAAAAAGACTCGGCTGTTTTATCTGCTTCAAGACATCCATCACGAGTGCCAATATCTTGGGATTTAAAAGGAGGTTTTTGGAAACTTCCTAACTGCATAATCAATGGGTTCCTTTTCATACAGTGCCTGCATAGAACCTGAATGCTTCTTTTCTCCAGCCTGAATTTTAAATAGTATTTATCATGTACTGAGTGGCTATTATACTTCAGGTACAGCGCCGGGCTCTCTTCCTAGAGTAGTTCTAATGCTCACATCCATGTTGTACAATTACCCCAGCTTACTAATGCAAAAATAAAATGACTAGGAACTTCAAAACGGAGCTCAATGTTATTAAATCACTCAAAGGGGGGAAAAAGAGGGAACGCTCAAAACACATTAACATCTGGCTTGAAATTGCAGTTACAAATTATAACGTACAGGCATACTTCATTTTATTGCACCTTGCTTTACTGCGCACCACAGATTTTCCTTTTTATACAAACTGAAGGCAAGACCTCCCCCCTCCCCCCTGCTGCAACAAATGCTTAAGACTCCCTTTATTGTGATACTCGCTTTATTACAGTGTCTGGAACCGAACCCAGAATATCTGTGAGGTGTGCCTGTACTCATTTTATTACTGTGGTCTGGCACCTAACCCAAAATATCTCTGGGGTATGCCTGTAGTTATTTTGAACTAAACAATAAAATATTTTCCTGGGGTGGGGAAGGAAGGCCACACCCACTTATCCTAGCAACAGATAGACCTAAGTAACTCAAAGGCCTATTTTTATTCATAGCCACACTTTTCTAATGACTTTTTAAACTTCTTCCATTTTTCTTCCATTCATGGAGTATTATTACTCTGATTAAATTCAGGAGAACTGCAGGGTCCGGCCCAGCATGCATGCGCCTGGCTGTGGAAGAGCAGTGGCCAGTCCCCAGAGGTGAGAGAAACCCAGCTGTGGAGACAGGCGTCCAGCAGGCCAGGAAGCCAGACCACGTGATCAGGTGGGGGGGGGGGGGGCGCAACATCATTATCTTCAAATAGGAAAGTTCCATGACTACAAGAGGGCTTTTGAAATGAGCCTATTCAAACATTTTGATTCTAAATGTTCTCAGAACTCATTTCCTTTGGCTTAATATCTGAAATGGGATGGGGGCAGGAGGTGGCATTAGAGGTATTTTGTTTTCTGATCCCTATGAAATCAGTTCTTCATGGAGGCATTCAATGGGGGGGCTCATAATGAATGAGTTGTTTCAACATTAACCAAACACTATAACAAAACTCTCCTTAAAACAGAAGGAAGTTTGGGGAAAGGAACCCACAAAAGAAAACTCACTAGGGAAAGAGTGGGCCAGCCAACATCATGGACATCCTTAAAGCTCCCCAACAGGAGGTCTCGGCGATTCACCCTTTGTTTTCATCTGTCTCTTCTACCAGGATGGAGACATACAAGAGAAACAAGAAGAAACTGGGGGTGGGGTAGGAAGTGTCAAGGAGAAGAAAGAAGTGGCATTTACTGAGTCCTAGCAAATTTAAGGGACTTTCCACATGCATCAACTCCTTCCATTTCCCCCATAATCTTATCAATCATCTCCCCAATTTTTCAAAGATTTTTTATTGATATTTAGAGAGAGAGGAACCCAAGCATGTGCCCTGACCAGAAATCAAACTGGAAACGTTTTGGTACATGGGACAATACCCAACCAACTGAGCCACACTGGCCAGGGCTCACCTCCCCAACTTTAAAATAAAACCAATGTCACAGAGGTTAAGCAACTTGTCCAGAAGCACACAGGTGGTAACAGAGTCAGAACTGGAAGCCTCAGGGCTTTTTGGCTGAGGACCATGCTCTTTCTGCTATCCCTCACTACTCAGATGTTGTGAGTTACTTTCAACTCAAATTTCAAGGTTCAGGAGAATAGTATCCCAAGTTCCAAAAAAAAAACCACCAACTTTCCTAGGTAACAGTGTTCATGTGGTTGCCCCATTAAATAATCTCTTCCGGGCGAGAGGAGGGAGAGTGGAGCAGGAGAGCAACAGTGAATATCCAGCAAGTCAGAAAAGAAAAATAAAGAACAGATTTTAAAAAAACACAGGAATGGGGTGGGGGTGGGGGTCGATTCCAAAAATATTGACATTGGTGAGTATTCTAGTGTTACAAGGAATATTCAGCAGATGACTTGTGATCACTTTAAAAAGGTGATCTGCAGAGTATAATGAGCCAGGCTCATGCCCCTTCTGGAAGGTACCCTTGGCTGGTCAACCAAGAGACAGTGACAGAGATACAGGAGACACGGGGCTTCTGTTTCAGCAAGCCATGTGACCTGCTCTCCTACATGACGTCACTCTCAAAGATGTCACCCAAGGACCTGTCCAGTCCCCCAAATCAGCAGCCTTCACAAACTGCTGTGGTCACACATCTCATGAGTAAGTGAATGTGCACCTTTAATGTATGTTAACTTATTTTAAAATGATAAACATGTAAATATTACTAAAACCTACATCCTTAATTTTCAAGGGGGAAAAAAAAAAGCGTAAGTAAAAGTTTTCATATTTTCTTCCCATACCCAAAGGGTAAGTACCAAATTTTGGAAATCACTGATCTGGGCTTGTAACGCAGTGACTATTTGGAGCCCAATGACTTCACCTTCACCTGAGCCACATCCCTGACGTCTTCTCCAGGTCAGCTGTCCCCATGTCCACTTCCAACACTGATGGCCTGCTCTTCATGCCTAAGCGTCCTAACATCATTTCTTTCCGTGTTCTTGGGGTCCACAGCCTACCCTCCCAGATTCGCTTACATCCCTAAATCAGTAATTACCAATGACCTCTTTCCCCCAGTTCTTGTCTTTCCCCCGTGATCACCCAGCAAAACTGCCCACTTGTCACAACAAACGCAGTCTCGGTCTACCTTCTCTGCACTCAGGCAGCTCAGCGCGACGTGACAAAGGGATGAACACAGTGACCACCCGAACACTGCTGCCAGGTGACGTCACCCCTCACCCTCTGCAGGTCCCTTCACTGCAGGGACTCGGGCTCTCTCCTGTCCTCAGTCAGCTCCATGTCCCTTCCTCCTCCGCCAGCGATTCCAAGCCGGTAGCCCCTTCCCCCCTCTCCGCCCAGGAGCTTGCCTGACCCTCTCCCGCAGCCATCCGATCCGTCACTCTTCCATGCGTCCCAGCATTTACTGAGCACCCACTGTGCGCCAGGTGCCCAGCCAGGGACACAGACAGGGCAGAATCTCACAGCGCTCACATTCTAGTAAAGAAAACAGTCGGGTGTGGAGAGACAATGAAAATAAAGCCGGTGTGTTATAGGAAACAAGCAGGATTCAGAAAATCCTGGTCACCGGATGTGACCCATGTCACTTCCTGCCCACTTCTCCCCCTTCCAATATTTTTTATTGAGGGAAAATTCACATAACATTGAATTAACTTTTAAAAGTGTACTATTCAGTGGCATTTAGCACATTCACAATATTGTACAAACATCACCTCTGTCTAGTTCCAAAACTTTCTTACTGCCCCCAAAAGAAACCCCAGAACCATTAAGCAGTCCTTCCCACCCAGGCCCCTGCCCCTGCCCCAGCCCCCAGCAACCACTGACCTGCTTTCTGTCTCCGATTCACCTATTCCGGGCATTTCCTATCAACGGAACCACACAACCCCTCCAATTCTGCAACAGCTCTGCCCTTCCTGATTCCATCCCTCCAGCCACCTCCTGTGCCTGTGATCCATCGTCACTGAGGCACCGGGGTGATGACAGCCACGCACCTGGCTTTCTCCACCACCTGACGCAGGCAATGCCCAAGCCCAAACCCACACAGTCCCTGGTCCTGGTCCCTACCCTCCCAGGCTCAGCCCAGCTTTGCACTCATGTGCGGACACCTGTGCAGTGCTTTCACAGCCCTAGGACACTGTGAACTCAACACGCCCAAGTTAAGGGTCGCCCTCCCCTTCCAGCCACCTCTCCCCAGGCCCCCCACCTTAGCTCCCCGTGATCTCTTGCTGGGACCACTGTAGGAGCCTCCCCCTGCCCCAATCTCATTCCTAGCCCTTCCACCCTTCACACTGTAGCCAGAACACCCCATCTGAAATCTGAAGTGCCCATGTCACTCCTCTGCTTATACCTCTTCAGGGCCCCCCACGGTTCTCAGGAGCAGCCCAAACGCCCTCCTGGGAAGGCTTCTCCTGACCCATCTCCACGGCCCCTGCCTTGCCCTCAGTGCCCTGGAAATAGCCCACTGTGAGGCAGTGCTGAAGTCAGCCCACACGCCCCTCTGCCTGGCGTGCCTTTCCCCCAATTCTCCCAAATTCTGCACATCTTTCGAGGCTCAGTTCAGGCATCCCCCGCTCAAGGAAGGCTTCCCTGATGCCCCAGACTGGGGTACGCATCCTTCCTGCCTGACGCTGACCAACATCAGGCGTTTATACGTCCATCTTCTTCTCTAGACTACGAGATCCCTGAATACCCTTTTCATCTCATCCATCCATCCACCCGCCTACTCATCCATTCATTCAACAGAAGTGTCCCAAGAGCCTACCAAGAGCGGGGTACCAGGAATTCCCGGACAGACCAGGTTGCTGTTCCCAGGCAGCTGACAGTCCGCCAGTGGAGACGAGAACATGTGACAGCCACCCCTGCCACAGAAGCTGCACGGTGCGGACTCTAGGGTCAGGCTCCCTGGGTTCAAATCCTGCTTCCACCACTTGTGAGCTGTGAAATCTGGGACAAATCACTTATCTGTGTCTCAGTTCCTTCATCTCTAAAATTACAACAGATGTACACACCTCCGAGGGTTGGGAGGATTACAGAGCTGACAGCTGTCGATCAATAAGAAGTGTCCGTAGCACTGCCTGGCACATAATATATGCTTGATAAAAGCTAGTTATTCCTATTATCAGCGCAATGGGAGCATTTATGGCAGGGCCCTACCCCACATGTGGGGTCAGGTGTTACATTCACCTTTGTGCCCCTATGCCTGGCATGTACTCAGCAAATGTTTTGGGGCCACACTGATGAGCCCTAAAAGGGTCAGTGGCTCAGCATTACGCTGGACGTCATGCTAGATAACAGCTGACCCAGCTTGCCCACTTCTGCAAACAGACAGAGGCTGACAAAGCTGGTTCATGGCAGGGCAGCCATCAGCCTCTAAACCTCCTGACTTCCCAGCTGATGTTCCTGCCCTACTCCAGGAAGGCTCTTGTTACCCACGACAACACAGCTCTTCTGTGTCTGCCACGGTCCTGCATTTTCCACAGCGGAGAGGCTGCTGCCTGCCACCCAGGCGACCTCTTTCATGCCCCTGCCGCTTCTCCGCATGCCTCTCCTCCAACCCTGCTTTGTTGTTGTTTTTTTCTCTGTTTCATGGCCTGTGGTTCTCTTATTTCCTGAAAAAAATCTTATCCTTCAAAAAGACCACCAGAGATTGTTGTTTTCTTGAGAGAGCACCTCAAACAAATCACGGATGCAGGTGCAGTCCCTGAACCCCAGTCCCTCTCCAGTTCCCACTAGCTTCTCCTGGTGGGGAAAGCTTCTTCGGCATTTGCCCGCTCTAGGATTCCGTCTTTTTTGGGTGCTCCAGGGTTCAGAAGGCAGGTCCCCCAGGAACCTGGGTGTAGAATGATGGCAAAGGAATGGCTCTGAATTAAAAGCCAAATCCCAAATTTCCAACTGAACACGTAACTCTCACCCATCACCTGCTTGCTGCAGGTCTCCAACAGTGGCCTTTGAATGAATGGCATGTCATCCTTTGTCACCATTGACTTGATGACATTTTTAGAGGCGTGCTATTTACAGAACTGCTCTGTTAGGAAACTTTTGCTTTCACACCTCAACTGGCCTCAGAGGCAGTAAGAGAACATGACTCAGTGAACAAATAAACTCTGGCGTGGGGGCCGAGTGAGGTTCTATATCACTTTCCAGGGTTGGGCTAACTATCAGTTGTAAGTACCCTGAGCTTCATCTACCTTTGTTTCTGCACCTCTGCTGGGTGTGTTCACAGGTGTGTGTCTGAGGCTCACAGAGGCACAGAGGCTAATCACAAGCCAGGCTGCCCAATAATGGGAGTGCAACATAGTGCCGGGACTTCGTCTTAACAGCTCACGGTAATTATTATACCACATAAATCAGCCTGGATAGTTAACAGTCATGGACGGAGTGCTGAAAACGGGGGTAGTAAATTGCACCGACACCGTTACTATTAAGAGTTCATTTTACCACTTCATATCATAACAGCCACTGGCCATGAAGATGTTTGCCCTGGATATGAGATTTTAGAAATCTCACTTTATCTTTCTTGTAAATGCTAAAGCAGACTCATTCTTTTAAACAAAACAAAACAAAAACACACAAAAAAGCGGAAAACTATTTTTTAGGAAGAGAAAAACCATCTGCCTTCCCCAAAAAAAACCCTTTCCAAGTTTTGGGGTTTTTTTTGGTTTTTTGTTCTTTTTAAATATGTCTTTATTAATTTCAGAAAGAGGAAGGGAGAGGGAGAGAGAAATAGAAACATCAATGATGAGAGTCATTGACCGACTGCCTCCTACACGCCTCCTACAGGGGATCGAGCCCGCAACCCGGGCATGTGCCCTGACCGGGAATCGAACCGAGATCTCGATGCTCAACCGCTGAGCCAGGTGGGCCGGGCTCCACAGTTTTATATGGAAGATCTCTAGCAGAAGTTTCTCTTGCCAAAGGAAACCTTTCTTTAGCCTGAGAGGAATTTCTTCTTGTTTCCACACCTAGTGCAGAACTCATCTTCAGAAGGTTATTCACTATCTGCCTTCCCAATTTACCTGCAGAAGAGGCAGCCCATCTAATGCATCTCGTGGAGAACAGGCAGGCTTTGGAATCAGAGGCCTGCATTAAGCCCCCACCCTGCACCTTATGGGTAGACAGACCATATATCCCCATTTATGCCTGTTATCCTGGCATAATCATTACTACCCCCTTTTACTCTCAAAAGTGTTCAGGTCTGTATGACAAATTATGTGGTCACCTTAAAATTATATGGGTCACTGCCGACAAGACACTTACCTTTTCAGTAACTCAGTTTTGCATTTGTTCAATAAAAACAAGGGAACCTAATTTACAGGGGTGTCATCAATGTGGAATTAGACAGTGCACTCGAGGCGTGGTTCCCAGGAGCGCCCAGTACTCCCCTGAATTTAGCTCTGTGCTCAGGAGGTCCACTTCTGGGAAAAACCGCTACTCTGTACATGAGGCCCTCACTGTTGACCGCCAGTTTAAAGACAGGACCAATAGCAGCTTTCACTGTGAGACGGTCTATAAAATTGTAATGGGATCTATTGTGTCCAGCAGCTACACAATTAGTTCTGCCGTCCATCTGACCAGAAATGAATCACATATGGATGGGTAAACACCTATATTCTCTCCACAAGGTAGGATTAAGAAAAAAATTCATCCCAAGGAAACCTCTATGAAAAATAGATCTAGTGAACATGGCTCAGAAAGAGGTTAGTGGTAGGAGATCCTTCAAAATGGAGTGAAATAACCTCCCCTCAGCCAATGTATTTGCAAATTTCTTACTTTCTCAAGCCAAAAAACTTGCCCTTACCCATCCAATGATGAGACAGTTTCTCAATAAAAGGACTGAGGTATCTCACTTTAAAAATTAGGCCAAATAGCACCCGCCGTCTGGCACAAGAATCTATACTAGCAACCAGCAGCTCGCGAAGCAAAAGAGATGCTGTCACTTCATTGATAAGCTTGTTAAACGCACATATGTTCTCTTTAGTCGGACGTGAGCAGTAACAATATCTTGTAATGGGGCTGCTCCCACAATCTTAAGGGAGTGGTTTTACTCAGTAAGGAATTCAATCAATAAACCCATAAAAAATGGTGGTTAAAAATGTGAAAGTATTCAATTCCAATCTTCAGCATGTCTTTTGAAACAAAGGATCAAAAAATATATATTATTCCCATTATTATTTATCGCGGGTTGAGTGCGTGAAGATCCCTCTTCATGCTCAACTACTAAAGTAGAAAGGAAGTGGTCAGCATTCCCAGGCTCTAAATATAGACTTAGAAGGTGTGAGAGGAAAAAGATGCACATGGTAGCCCAGCCACGACTCCGAGTCTGGAGGGCAGCAAGGAACAGTGCAGAGTGGGCTGTTCTGTGGCAAACTCATTTCCTATCAACAGAAGTTTCCAGACACAGAAAAAGGCTAGTGCCGTTCCCAGAAATCCAGCACCCTCCAGCTGGGGGGCAAGGTAACCACCAGGATGAAGTGCACACCTATGGAGCTATCTCCACCTCAAACCCTGACCTCAGAGAGATGCCTCTGCCCCCATAAGCCACAGGGTAGCAGGAAAACACCGCCGGCAGCCAGGTGTACAACATATTTCTTGGGCAATCCGGTCCTTCTTAAGAGTTCTTGTGATTATGCAACTCTGAAACACAGACAAGGAAAAGAGAAGTTGATCTGTATATTGGGAATTCTCCTGCAGAATGTCTGTGGTGTTTCTCCACAGGAAAAGCTGAACCAGAAATCACGCTTTCATTTAGATTCATATAATCAGTAAGTTTTGGCTTTAAATACACCATGTACCTGTGCTGATTGATACAGCCTTCTAGGAGAAAGTTGCCTCCTTGTGCATAGTAAAAGAATGAACCAAGGGTGACTCCAGCGCAGTTCTTTGACCAGATCCAAGGAGATCAGCCCACATCCCCTTCACTCTTATCTGGCATCTTGGGGACAGGCCACGTCAGGAGGTCAACTCCTGATCAACAGAAGAGACAGCACAGCGGTGGGGGGGCATAGTGTCCAGAACACTCCAAAACCCTGCTCTGTGACTGCTGTTTCACAGAGCCTGGCAGACTGGTGAGGTCTATGGACCCTTTTCAGGATTTTTTAAATGCCTAAAATGAAATGCACAGGATTACAGAGGATGTCAATTACATTTAAACATGGTGATCAAAATATTTTTAAAATTGTGACATAGTAACACACATGCTTATTTGTCCATGCATTAAATAACACTATCTAGCAGCAGGTCTAAAAACCGCCATCATTTCAAAGTCATACTGTTTCAAGGTATCGGTTAGCCATCTACGATGTGATATAAAATACCGAATTTCTATTGGTGACTGAGTCACAGGCAACACTAAAATTGCTGTAATTTGTGGTCAACGTTCAAAGTTCAGGAGCTGCTCAATTTTTGTTAGAGGTTAGTGAGACTCAAGGTGTAATATTTTTTCCCATGCAAGCTCACAGATCCCCCTTGAAGCCCTACAAAGTGGTGCATGTGAAACTCGTGTGATTACCTGATTTTATGCCCTACTCCTATGGCTTTTCCAAAAGATGAGGAGACCTACAACCTGGACCCTGGCCCAGCTGGAGCCAAAGCCCGCGCATGGGAGGGGGAAGGGTGTGCAGCAAGGGGCCAACATCTCTTTTTTCTTCAGCTGTACCCAATGCACAAGCCACAGCTTTATATTTTTTAAACTGTTAGTATTAAGAGTATTTAAGTCAGCTGAATCGTCGGACCATGGGAAAATTACAAGTCACTTCCCCTAACGCTGTGTTCTGAATTGTATCAGCTCCAGGCGTATAGCAAACTTCTAATGCTCTTTTACTATTTGAAATCAAATTCTTAGAAAAACTTCCTAAATGCAACTTGAAACATATATATTTATTGCCGTAAGAGTAACATAAATGAGAATAAAAGGAAAATAATTTATCACAAATCTCACACACATTTCAATATGCAACTCATTGGGCAAGACTAATCTAGAAGGTATGATGCAATTATGAGATGCTTATACTTGAATGTAAAATCAAACAGAGGGTCAGGTATAGGTGTGGACTGACACCAGGTGACGTGGTGAGGCCATGGGTGGCGTGATTTCTGGCAAACGCCTCTTGACAAATTTCCCAACAAAACAAAGCACAATCTCTCTTTACCCACTAAGAAAGTCAATGCTTACTTAAACTGTGCAAACAGTCTTTGTTTATGTGTGTGTGAGGTCTCCAGGTTCAGGTAATAACCCAACCAGCTTTGTTTTTTCATCCATGATCATCTCACAGTGGAACACAGGATACACTCTGGGGTATAAGACTATTCTAACCATCACAGCTGGCTGGAATCCCTGGTCCCCACCCAATAAATGCGAGCAGTGCCCCTCAATCACTGACAATCAAACTGCTCCATAAATTTCTAAAATGCCCCCACAAGACTCCCCGGAACTAGCCAAATCCATAGTGCAGTTCCCACACTCTGCCCACCTGTGGGTAGCATCAAGCTGGGCCACTGAGGAGACACTCCCCAGGAAACTGGAAGTGGCATTACAAGAGCAAGACCAGTCTTGCTGGGTGGCTTCCTAGTAACAAGTGACCTTCCCCCCGAGTTCAGCCCTTGAGACAAGAAAAGCAGAAGGAGGCAGAGAGGAGAATGAAGCAGCCAGATAGGGGGAGGCAGAGGGGAAGCAAAAGGGGTTCCTGGGGCAGGTCCTGGCTCCTGCTCCGGGAGCCCTAATGTGAATTCTCCACTTCTGGTTGAAGCAAGCTCTGGCGGGTTTCTGTTGCCAGCACCCGGAGGCGTCCTTATTAATTATAGGGGCCGACCCCCTGCAGAGATGGCCACCCACCTAACCCAAGCAGGAAAGCTAACATCGAAAATGCTCAGGAGAGCCTGTTGTGTCAAAGGACCTACCTTATTTGGGGGACATTTCTCAGACTGTTCCTAAGCTCTTCAAGCTGTACTTGAAGCCCATTTATTTTCATTCTGTTCTCATTGCCAATAAATAAATGGGCAAGTGACCATTCTTCACCTGGCATTTCAGGCTCTAGAAAGATAAATCCAGATCATTCTGAAGTATTTCCTGCCTGGCTCCTCTTCATCAGTCTCCTTAGTCACAACACGTAAATAACACTGTCATCCTTTCCTGACAGCCTGGAAAATTTAGGTATTGGAGAAATTTGGCCTTGAAGGGCCCAATTAGGCCTGAGTGAAAAAGATAAATGTTTTCCAAAGTCTTTCCAACCCCAAATGTCCATGATTTAATGTCTCCAAATCTTATTATGCTCAGAAATAATACCACCCTAATTCAGCAATGTGGCGGTGAGGACCAGCTGCCAGAAAGGTGTTGTAAAAGAAGCCAAGATCACTGTCTCTACCTCTGCCACTAATGGACTCCCATTATATCGCCAAAAAAGCCACTGCTGGAATCTAATGAATAAGTAATTAGCACTTGAATGGAATTTGTGTCCATGTTAATTCCAGCTAGTTTCCGCAAGAGAGCCTCAATTCAATTAGGAAAAATGGGGGGGAGGGTAATATTACTTATAATGGAACATTTTAGAATTACCTGAAAAGGTTCCTATATAAGCCAATCAGGTATAATATTAAATAGCAAAAACTTAATAAATAGAAAAGAAAGTTTGAGTATGACACAGGAAATGGGTTAGTTTCACATCTGCCAGATTTACTTAGTGTAATTTCCATAGGAGTATCGAGAGAATTAAAGGAGTGTGGGGGTAGATATAATGGGTAAGTTCTTGAGCCTAAAGTATAATCTTAAGAGAATATTTAAAAACATTAATTTTTTTTAAAGAAAATATTTAGTTACTAGTCTAAAAGGATCTTCAAAAGGACACTAAAATATTTCTTATGCTATTTAAACATCTGACAAGAGCTGTGTATCAGTTAGCAACTGCTGTATAACAAACTTCCCCAGGACTCAGTGGCTTAAAACTACAATCATCGATTATTGCTATAACTCTACAGGTCAGCTGGGTGGTTCTGGTGATCTGGCTTAACTGATCTGGGCAAGACATGTTCAGGAGATTTTGAGAGGCCAACAGTTCAGTTGGGGGCTGGCTTATATAAGATGGCCTCGGCTGCCACAATCTGGCTCATCCCCAAGTGTTTCTCAGACCTCTCTATTAGGCTAGTCTGGGCCTGTTCTCACGGCGGTGGCAAGCATTTAGGAGAGCTCGCCCAGCTGTGTAAAAGACTGTTAGAAACACCTACACTCTTCTGAACTCTGTTTACATGGCATTTGTTAACATCCCACTGGCCAAAGCAGGCCACATGGCCAATCTCAGTGGTGGGGGAGGGAAAGGGAGGGAACTAAGAGTTACAAGGTAAAGAGCGTGGACACAGGGAGGTCATTAATCGGGACCATTAGTGCAATCAGTCTACCACAGGCAATGCTTAGTTTGTCATCACCCTGGCAGAAGCAGAGCGATTTTACATTATTTTAAGTTTTCCCATTACCATTTCTCATTTTGTTCTTTCCATTATCACTTCTGACGCAGGAAGGCAGAGTGAAAAGAGCTAGGCTTTGGAATCAGTGAGACCCACGTTCATACCCTGACTTCACTGCCTCTGGCTACATGGCCCTGGGCAAGTTTCCTGTGCACCTCAGTTTCCTCAGTGCAATCGCAGGACTGCTGACAATTACATAAACTGGAACATGTAAACATACGTAGCTCAGTGTCTACCCAGAGCTGAACTTGAACCTTAGCTACAGCGTTTTGCAAATGTTTTATTTGAATATATAGTCAGCCCTCCATATCCACTGACTTAAAATCCATGGATTCTACCAACTGCAGACCAAAAATATGTTTTCAAAAAATCCCAGAAAGTTCCAAAACACGGAAAACTTGCCACATGCCCAGCACTACTGAATCCATGAAAATGAAGTGATGTGTAGGCACACTCAGCTGTAGCCTAAATGCAAATATAGGTTATATGCAAATACTTCACCGTTTTATATAAGGAATTTGAGCTGCCAAGAATTTTGGTACCCGAGAGGGATTCTGGAACCAATCCCTGGTGGAAACTAAGAGACAACTGAATTAAAAACTATGACCAACAAGGAAATAGGCACACTTCCTGTGACAGTAAAGATCTTCAGTGGAAAGGAAGAGTTCCTGTGCAGAAAGCATAGAAAACCATTTCTTTGCAAAACGTTTTGAGGACTGTGGTAGACAGATAAGTGGCCCCCAAAGATGTTCAGTTCCTAAACCCTGGAACCCGTGAACCTGTTAACTTAAGAGGGCAGACTCGATCAAGTTAAAGGCCCTGAGATGAGGAGAGTATCCTGGATTAGTTGGGTGGGCCCAATCTAATCACAGAGATCCCTAAAATCAGAGATCCTTTCTTAGAATGTAATATTTCTTATATTTATGTAAAACTTAAGCCTTTATGTATATAGTTTCTTACTTTTTCATATATATCCAGGCATCAAATTAATTCATGTTCTTATATCTAAGTTTAGCCTCTCAGAAGAATGTCATGTAACGCCTGTATGTATAAATCCTATGAACAAATATTGGATTTTTGTAAATTATGCATTTATTGTTAATGATCAATGTTTAATTTTTTAAGAATAAACCATGGCAGAAAAGCGAGAAAAAAAAATCAGAGAACCTTTCCCAGCTGTGGTCAGAGTGCCACCCTGGGGGCAGAGGGACAGGAGGAAGGGAGGAAGGGAGCACAAGCCTGTGAATGTGGGTGGTCTCGAGAAGCTGGACGAGGCAAGGACACGGATTCTCCCGCAGACAGAGCCTCCAAAAGGAATGGACACTGCGATCTTAGCCAGCGAGGCTCATGCTGAACCTGTGACCTACAAAATTATAAAATAAACTGGTGTTGCTTTAAGCCACTGCGTCTGTGGTTATTTGTTACGGCAGTAACAGAAGAGCTACAAAGTTTCATAATCTTCATAAGACTGAAGATGGGGAAATAGAAAAGTCTCTCTTGAAGCCACTGGACTGGCAAAAAGAAAGTCTGAGACTTGGAGGACACGAAACTTGGAGGGCGCGAGCCAGGCACGGCACGAAACATGGAAAGCGGTGTCTGATTCTAGTTCCGGCGGCAAGCAGGCAAAAGGCATTATGTAGAATAAGCAACTCATTACCGCGGAAAACCTTTACTGGCGTCTATAGGAAAGCACAGTAAAATCACTATCCATACAATCTCCGAGTATGTACTACGGGAAAAGCCATAGTAACAAAATCCTTCTGATATTCCGCCGAAATTAGCTAGTTATTAATAACAGGAATGGAGCGAAGGGAAGGCCAAATATTATAGGCATGTCATTTAGGCAGCTTTGCCAGGAAGCTGCAGCTTTGCACTCCCCAGGGAGCCGCTGGCCGATTCCCTGCAGATGGCTGGGGGAAGGGACTGGACCTGGAGGACGGACACATTCCCGGTAAAGCTGGGGTGACATCAGAAAGGTACTCGTCTGTGAGTCACACCTGGAAACGGGTCACTGGCCAGAATGGGCGTGGCCACGGCAAGCACAGGAACACTGGGGTACTTAGTCCCCCAACAAAGAAGCTCGCTCTCTTGTGCTCTTGTGTTCTTGGTTCCTCTTATGCTCTTGGGACTCTTATTGCTTGGGGTGCACTCTCCTGTACTCTCCCACGTGGTCCGCGGCCATGTGGACCCCACACGCAAGTGACTAACGAACTGCAGCTCGTCTGATGCTGGACTGGACCCAGCTGCAACATGGAACGGAAACTCTGGACACTGGCTTTGCTTCTAGCTTTACTGAAACCCCAGCTACACCTCTTCTACGGCCGGAATGGGACTTTGGGAACCCAGGAATGTAATTTCACACAAATGAAAATCACTCATCCTCCCGTGCGAGTCTCAGAAAATTATTTTTCTCGAGATATCGTAAGGACCCCACCCCGGCACCCAGTGGGGAAGGGGACACCCCAATTTCTCCGATAACACTTCCACAGAAATTGTCTAGGGCCTTCATCGAACTGATGGCTACTCCAGATCTTCAGCTCTAACTGTGATCACTCCCACTTTTCAGATAATATGACAATACGGTAATCAGCACTAGCGGTATGTGAAAATGGACACACACACACACTCTCACTCACTCACACACAAAGTCCCAATCTGTTGGGCTTCACGAGCCCATGAATTAGGCCCATGGTGAGGGAGAAATGACAAATGTCTACAAAGGGTCCACTGATTTAAAAAACAGAACTCTAAACAGACACAACCAAACAGGATCTCAAGACTGGGAAAACACCTGAGAATATTCTTAAGGTCAAGTTAAAGAAACTAGAGCAGATGAGTGTGCCGAGCTCAGCCAAGAAGATACACTGATAGAATCCCACAGATGTAGAAGCTGAGATGCCTCATCTGACAGAACAGAAACCGGAATCACAGAGCACTGAACTGACCGACATGAAAACAGCCAGCAGACTGCAGAGAAAGTTCACCCTTCAGTACATGCCACGCTGATCATGTGCATCGGCGTCGGGCCCTGTACAAGGCAATGGAGTTTCCAGTCATGCCTACTAGAGCGCTCTACTCCTTTCTAAGAAACCCTTGGGGCCAGATGTATTTTTTTTTAAGCAACCTGGGGAAAAATTCCCTCTCTGGAGCTCACTGGACATCAGAATAGCAAATAAGGAATGGTGAACCTGTAGAAAAAAGTTGATAACACTTACCCAAGAGAATTACATTTGTGCATACTATATAACATATAGCGAAGGACTCCACAGAACAGTGCCACCTTTAAATCTAGCAGGCACAAGAGTTAGAAATCACATAAGGGGAGGAGGGGAAACGTACCATCCTTCATCACTGGAGCTGAGAACTTTGTAAAAAGGGAAGGCCATCCCCATGGACAGAGGGGCCTGAAGTTGTGTTGGCAAAGGTCTCACAGAAGAGTGAGGGGTCCTCATATGATGAACATTATTATCAGGGAGGAGGGAGAAGGAAAGTGCCCCTTCCTCTCCAAATCCCCACTTGGTGCTGCCTCTAACCTTGGTGCCTCTGAGAAATTACAGGAGGTGGGGGAGGGACGTCCACCGCACTGAAAGACTAAGAAAGCAGAAAAATCACACTTAGCGGGAGGCAGAGAGAACGCTTTTCTAAACAAGATATAAAAGAGGAAGAATTGGTCATTTAGAAAACTCCTCATTAGCATGAACACTAGTAAATAAAAAGTTGGCGTTGAAAATAACAGATGGTAAAAAAAAAAAAAAAAAAAAAAGCAGCAGCAGCTGCAGGGAGATTGATATCAAACTCTCAGTTCTTTCAAAGTGGTTTCATAGTGAAGCAGCCACGCAGGTATGTTACAGAATTGGGCCCAGCTGGTGGCAGTGCAAATACGTGGCCACTTTCCCCGGGCGCTGTGCCACAGAACCACGGCCCTCCCTGGGCTGGGTCATCTTCTGCTCTTTGAATCTCTATTTCCCAGGGGGGAAAAATAGCTTCAGTAGGGGAAGCAGGTTATTTCTAGGCTGAGACGCAAGGTGCAAGGTTTTTTACTTCTCACCATTCAAAAATAAACATCCTGAGAGAGAGCAGTAACAGAGGGCTAGTTCTTCGCAGGTGAGCATTGGAACTATCTACTCCTCTACCAGCAATGGCAAAAACAACCTGAGTTTTTCCTGAACATTTTTTTTCTATTTTCCCTAAAGGAATTTTATTTCCGTATTCTACACTTCCTCCGCCACAGAGACAGGATTACGCAGCATGAGGACTGAACGGAACTTTGGGGAGCTCATTCAACCCCCTCACTTTTCAGCATCAGAGCTGAGGCCCACCGTGGTCAGGAGGCCTGAATGAAAGTGCTCTTCATTTGCCTATTGTCTCAGCTGAACGGAGCTCTCCTGAGTGGGTGTGAGCAGGCCTAGACTTAACCTCCTTGAGCAGCTAAGGGCTACTAACCAGAAATGCTCAGAATCAGGACAGGCGAGAGCACTGATGGGCCTGATGCAACCCTGCTCCCAGGAAAGGAGTACAACTAAAAGGGAACGGTGCCCGCCGTATGCCCGACAGGAAAATCCCAGGAAGCAGGAAGATCCCAGTGGTCAGAGAAACATTTTACAGGGCCTCAGCAATCGTTCTAGGATTCCACATACACTGTGGGGACATCCTCACCAGCCCTGTTTTGGAACTGTTAAGAAATAGCACGCCTTGCCCAACCCATGCTCCTCAAGCACAGAAATCAATGCTGAGAGGGGCCAGGAGCCCTAAGACAGAGAAACACAGAAGAAGAGAAAATAAGAATTTCAGAGTGAAACCTAAAGTCCATCCCAGACTATATTCTTTTTTTAAATGATTTTTTAAGAGAGAGACAGAGAGACAGAGACAGAGACAAAGAAACATCAATTTGTTGTTCCACTTATTTATGCATTTATCACCGCTTCTTGTATATGTCCTGACCGGGGAAAGCACCCACAAACTTGGTGTATCAGGACAACACTCTAACCAACTAAGCTACCCGGCCAGGGCCCAGACTACATTCTTAAGGTGTCAAACTTAAAAGGTGGCATAAAAAAAGGAACACCTCACTTAAAGGCACAAAAGTTGCTTAGATTCTCCCATTTGGGGATAGTGAGGCACTTGGACACCCCCCCCCCTTGCTCCCCACCAGATTCTAAGGTTAAGGGGGGTTATGAGCACACAGAGGGTTCTAGGAGTGCAAGGGGCAGATGTGAAAGACCATCACATTCTCTCCCTGGATGAACTCTACAAACAAAGCAGGCACATATCTGTTATCAGTTGTTATCCATTGTTCCTGTGGGACCAAGGGTCAGCACTGAGGCCCAGCATTCCCACAGCTACCTGCTGGTGAGACAGAGCAGGTCCTTCTACCTCCCTGCACCTCCATGTCTTCAGCTAGAAAGAGCAAGGATCCAGAGGGATCTTCCTCAAGTCCCTGCCAGCCCCTGAGTGTCTAAGACTTCTCTTGGCTTTCACTGGAAAGAAGGTACTGGCTAGTACAGGGTGAGGTTCTCAGCCTTAACAACTAAGCATAGTCCAGCAAACATGGGCCCTGGACCTAGACCACCTGGGCTTGAATCCTCCCCCTGCCACCTGCTAGCTGTGTCTGGCCTTGACCAGGTTTCATGAACTCCTAATGTCTCAGCCTCTCTATGTATAAACTGGAAATGACATTAGTATCTACCTCAGTGTTGCAATGAGTAAGTGAAATACAAAAGAAGCATTTGCGATTGTGTCAAATATAGGAGATACATTTTTTCATCACCATCTCTATTTTCTTGCCCACCTACTCTTAAAATTTCTCCAAGACATATAATCTCTACACTGAACAGCAACACAACACACTCCCAAGGGGGGACTGAGCCATGAAAGAGATGCAAACTGTTATAGTGGAAGACTGTGCTGGGTAAGATACTTAGGAAAAGCATCTAGCCAGCATGACAGGATTTACAAGCTGTCTGTGCTCAGAACTGCAATACTAAGAAGAGGCGGGTCCACAGAAGTACGTGGGCAGCTCACATTCCCTCAAGGGCCAGCCACAAAAATCACAGAGGGATGCAAATAAGCGAGGCCTTTATTATCCTAGGGATAACTTTGAAGCGCTAACTTTTTTGTAAGTATCTAAATTACAAACACTGGTACTTAACTCTGACAAGTAACAAAGTACTTGGATAATGCCACTCCTGACTTCACCGGCAACAGAACGGAGAAATACTCCTCAGCCATCCTAGGTACCAGCCCCAGCCAAGGTCAAGGCCCAGAAGGCATAGCCACAGGCATAGCAGAGGGGCTGTGAGTTTACAGGGAGAACTGCTCCCACCAAATCCAGCTACAAGAGCTTATCCCCTTTGCCTCTCCTGATTTTTGAGGCCAAAGGGTCCCCGCAGAAAGGCCTCTGTTTTCTTTCCAGAAAGTTGTGTATTCATACAAGAGAGCTGTAGGATTTTGAAGAAATCGTGATTCCTCCAACCGCTCTCATGCACACATACAGCCTTCCAAATGTGACAATGTAGGGGAAGGATGCATTTAGCTGTGGCAATGAAAAAAACACACACAAGTAAATAAATAAAACAGCGCAAGTGGGCAAACACAGCTCAAGTCCCAACTCTTCCAGCTGAAAACATGGTTACAGTCCTAAAGCTCCGGGGACCCACCTTGGCGGCTTTCCAAGAGCTATTAGTTTGCATTAACACACTGAAAGAGAAGGTCAGATAAATTAAAAGTGAGGAGGTAATTTTGAAAAAGGCCATCTTTATACCCAGCACCAGCACAGTGTGGCTCATGGTGGCTGCCCAATAAACACTCAATGAGGACACCTGCAGCTGGCACAGAGGTCACCAAAACTGTGCTCGGATTTTTGATGTTGACAGAGGATGCAAGAGAGTATAGGGACATGGCTTAGATTAAAAACTTTAAGATGGGGAGAACTTTACTCGGTTTCACACAGAAATTTAAAAGCATGGCTTTATTCAGGCTATTAAGAGGGACTCTATACTTCAAAGCAATTATGAACTTTGAAGGCAGCCTAGTAAAACATGCACTGACAAGTACCAAATTCATTTCTGACCGAAACCTCTCAACTGTCACCCACGTGGCACTCTCCCCCCAAATATAAAATGATTTCCTCTTTTTTTTTTTTTAAGTATCTGATTTCTGCAACACATACACCTTCCTTCAGCCAAGACTATCTGTTAACTGTTCACCTGACACCAGGATCCTTCCCCAAACTTTGACATCCACCATAACAAACCCCCAGAGACAACACTCCTGATGGCACGTGCTTTCCCGAGACCTACTATAATCCCATCAGCACAGAATACCAAGCCCAGCTACCACCCCACCTTCCTAGAGCCAAAAGGCCCAGATGCAGGAGCAGAAGAAGGTAAAAATGAGTCCCCACTGCTCTTGGGACGGAGCCGAGCAACTACCCACCCAGATGACCACAGAGCAGAGGACACAAACTTTCCAACCCAAGTTTTACTGATGACCGCTCTTTGCAATTCTCTAGACATCGTTGCCTGTCCCCTGCCAAAATCAATCTAAGAGTGACTCTGCAGGGGCTTAGATAGATCCCAAGCTACGTGGAGCATTAGGAAAAGTCATGTCAAACGTCAGAGTGCATCTAGACCAGATCCTGAGGAGCCAGAGACGTCAAAGGCCTCCCCCTGGGCGAGGATCACAGGGGGAATCTGACATCAAAAGCTTTGGGAAGCCAGCTGGGCAGAAGGCTGGTTGGTTATTTTTAAACTGAGGAAACTGAATAGGAAAGGAGAAAATTTGAATTTCTGTGATCTCCTGAGGTCCCTTCCAGCCCCAAGATGCTACCAAAGAACACTGCATCTGTACGCACATATGCCCATGTTTCTTTATAAAAACCTACATGGATGTGTGGCTATATATAAATGAGTACTGTACTCACACTTCCAAACACACAGCGCTCGACATGGGCGCTGCTGAGGTCTGAAAGCCCCTGAGCGGCTCTGCAGCACCTGCTGAATGAAACACACAGATGCCACTGGCAGATCTGGGCGAGCCCCTCAGCCTGGGTGCCACGGCAGTCTGCCTTCAAACCAACCAGTGCCCCCCGTGTAGGGGCAAGCCGGGCAAAGCCCCAGACCAGGACTGCAGACTCCTGTCTCCTCACGACTCCAGTCACAAGCCTCCTAGATCCGGAAGGCAGGCTGGAACACGGGGAGATGAAAGGAAAAGCCCAAAGCTTACGGCCAGGTACCCGGCTCTGCCAGAGTCTGGTGTCAGGCCGAGCAGCTTCCTTTCCTCTCCTGCCAGCCGATGAAAGGGGCAGCGGGGAAGGTCACCCTCTTCCCTGTCCGGCACCAGCTCCTGTCTCCGGCCTCTCCGTTTCAGGGCGACTACACGGACATCAACTTGGAAACTAGAGAAAACTTAAAAGACCTCTGGACAGGGGAGCTTTGCTCTCACCCTAACAGCCAATAAATTTAGGGTGCCAGCTTCCCGCTTGCCTCTTTAGAATGAGATCCTGCCTCTAACACTTGGATTCAAGTGTTTTCAAGTGCAGTGCTGCCATCCCACCGGATCCCCGCCCAAACCTCAGCTTTCTCCTCCGCAACTTCACAGCCTCCTAGGCGCCCATCGGTCCCTAACGGGGCTGCCAGAGCCAAGCGCAGAAGCGCGCCTGTCCAGGGCCAGGCCTCGCAGGAAGTGCCAGGAGTCCCGGGTCCCAGACTTGACCTGCAGCACCTCTGAAAACCATAGGCGTCGCCTTGCAGTGGCATCCCCCAGGCACCCAGCGCCCCGCTGGTGCTCCAAAGGCTGCTGGACGGGTGCGCGCGGCATCTTCCCTCCCCGGCGCGGCAGCGACGCACCCGAGGCTTTGTGTGTGACAGCTCCGTGCGCGCCAGGCCCGCGCTCACGCCCCCTTCCCCAGTCTGCTCCCCGCGCCGCGTCCGCGCGCCTGGCGAGCGCACCACGCGCGGGTCCACCGGGCAGGCGGCCCAACCCAACCGCCAGGCCTCCGGCCACCCGGCCTCCCGCCCCGCCCGGGCGACCGGGGTGTGACACCCACGCCTGTCCCCGGCTGCTGGGCGGCGGGAGAGGGAAGCGCCAGGGGCCGGGCAAAGGGGATGCGGGGAACGGGACGCCGAAGGGCGACGGGCGGGCGCCGCGCCCCCCACTCGAGAGCGCGCCGCCCCCAACTTCGCCAGCGGCGGGCGGGGAGGGGGCCGGGGCGCGGGCGACTCGGCAGGAAGTTCCCAGGGCCGCACTGAGCATGCTCTCGGGGAGTGTGCGCGGGTGTGGACTCTGCGCGCCCCGTGGCCTCTCCGGGCTGGCCCAGCGCGCCCGCCGGGTCGCGGGCCTCCGGCCGTCCCCAAGGACGGGGGGCACCGCCGGACTTCCCTGGTCACCGGGCCAGAGCGCCCGCCCGCCCGCCCGCCCGCCGCATCCCCGTCCCCTGGGGCCCCGCGCCGGCCTCCCTTCGTCTTCCTCGTCACTGAGCCCGCCCCGAGCGCCCAGGTCCCGGGGACCCCCAGCCCGGCCCACACCCCCAGCATGACCCCGCCAAAGCTCCTGCGCCGTCTGAGCGTCCAGCCGCCGTCCCCAGCGGCCACCTCCAGCCCGCACCACCGAACCCTCCTCTGGACAGTCACTAGAAAAGCCCACAAACCGCTTCTCCACGGGTCCTGGGGGCCTGCAGCCTCCCCTGGATACGGGCTGCCACGGGCAGGTGGGCGCCCACAGGCGCGTCCGCGGCTGCACCCCGGGTCCCGCAGGGCGGCCGCGGCCGGGGCACCCACGCAGGCGGCAGAGGGGCGGCGCGCGGAAGCCCCCGGCTGCGCCACCCTCGGCACGCGCGCTCGCCGCCCGCGCCCAGCCGCCTGCGCCCTCCGCGGTCCGCTCTGCGTGCATCTTCCCCGGGGATGACGAGTTTCGACGCGATCGCCCCGACCCAGCGGCTCTCACCTCCTTGTCGGGCAGCAGCAGCAGCAGCCGCCGGGAGCGCCCACCAGGCGCCGTCCTGCGGGGCCCGAGGCGCGGGGGGCGCGGGGCGGCGGCGCCCGGAGCCTGCGGTGCGGCTACCCGGCCGGAACGCGCCTGGGGCCACCGCCGCAGCCGCGGGAGCCGCAGGGCCGCCGCCGAGCTGGCCGCGGCAGGGACGGTCTGCAAACTCCCAGCCCTGGCGGCTGCGCGCGGCGCGTCCGCACCCGGCCCGGACGCGGCGGAGACACTCCTCCGGGGCTCCGCCGACCGGGGCGGGGGTCGGTCCGCAGTTTCTCCCAGCCCTCCCCTGCCGGACCTCTCCAACTTCACCCCGCCGCCCGGCTCGGGGCTCTGGGAGGCAGGGATTTCGGCCAGGGACGTTCGGCAAACTCCCCGCCCTCCCCGGCGGAGCGCTCAGCCAATTCGAAACGCCCCAGCCGCTCAGGGGCCGTCTGCAAACTATCAACCCTGGCTGAGAGGACTTCTATCCGTGCTATTCCGCAGCCCAAAGGGAGAGAGAAAGGAGAGTTTGAGCCCCGCCGTAAATAATATTCTAGCAAGGTCACGGGCAGTGTGCAAATGCTAATATAGCACCGCACCCTCCAGAGGGGTGCAGTCCAGGCCCCTGAGCACCGGGGCTCTTCAGCATTGTGAAGCCCAGGGCGGGAAGACTGGGAGCTCAGGCGTATCAAACGTGCCCTGAGCCTTTCCACCCTGGCAGAATGGGTTAAACGAAGCAATGCGAGTTTCCGCCACTTGGTTTTTGTAACCTTGGGCAAGCCACTTAACCATATGGATTTAGCTTCATGAAGTTATTTTGAGGATGAAATAAAATATATGTTAAGTACTTAGCAATGCCTGGCACATAGTAGGCGCTCAAGAAATGAATTCCATTTCTCTTTCTCTTCCCCCCTTCCACCCCCGTATTTTATGAATACTGTGGACAGGCTAGCCGAACACTGTACTGTTGTAAATGCAAAAGGAAATAAAACGTATCTCATGTCCTGAAGGCACCACAAAGAACATCGACGGACATGACATTAAATCCATGACCTTAAATCCAGCCCGAGGAGAGAGAATGTGCACATTTACATCTCTGAGCATTATAGATCCTTGTTAAGTGGCATTAGAATACAAGGATAGTGGCCTGGTGGGTTACTTAGGGGTAAAAATCACAAGGTTTATAACCCCAGTAAGTTCCAGGCCATGTAAACAGTCACTAGGTCAGGTTACTGTATGAGAGTCTATGTTCAACTTCCCCTTTTGTTCCCTGTAGGATTTCTCCACCCCCATTTCACTGTCCTCCCGGGAGTCTTCTTTCTCTAACGTAGATCACCCCATCCTCCTGCCACCTTCCCTGGCAGAGGCATTTAAAAACAAAGAATCGTGGAATTTTTGGACCCTAGAAATGACTTAATCCAACTCCCTCATTTTGTAAGTGAGCTCTCAGGCCACCGGGCTAGTTAGGGAAGTCTCCTGACTCCAAGATCTTAAGAGAATCCACCCTGCGGCCTCTCTTGCGTTGAGCTAGCTCTAGGCTCTAGACACAGTAGGTCAGTCCTACCTTTAAGTTCAAACCGGAGGAAATGACTTCAACATTTTCTGATCAGATGGGCCACAAATGATCAGCCACTTGGATACACAGCTGTCAGAAACTGTCCATGTGATGCTCAAGAACCACAGGAAATCCGTGCGGGCAGAACGATTCCTCTTAATGAGATCTTTTGGTGAAATCCCACGAATATTGGGAGGCACCTATTTCCCTCAGTCCCTTGGAAGAAAATAACAGCTCTGACTCTTCTGGCACTGGGAGGGAAATAGAAGAATGGTGACATCTGGTGGTCAGGACGTTCTGTGCTTTGGATACGGGTGGTACAGATTCCAACCCTAATTGATTTGCTTTGAAGCCAAGTTCCCGTGGATGGTTAATAATTTTACCACCTGGTTGTCTTGAGATTTCTGAAAGACATCAATCATTTATACTTTGTGGACTCACTGCTATAAGAGGATATTGCAGATGATTATTATTTCAGGATTTTTTAATGAATGTGTATGTGTATATAGAGAAAATAAAGATATAATATTCATATGTACACATGTTATATGTATTTCATATAGTAAAAATATGAACTAACATACTTGCAGTGCCTTTGAGGAAAATTAATCCTATCTCAATAGTTTTTCTTACAGAGTTAAGATTTTATCTTATTTTTCAAGTTACAAAGGCACATTTATTTTACATCCTATTTGCAAAGGAACAGAGTATAACTACAATAAGGAACAAAAGTAATAAAATGATGGGAATACATATTTACATAGCAAATATAGACAAAACTTATGAAGAAGATTCTTGAAATACTAGCTTTTCTCAAATCAGTTTCTAAGAATAATTCTTTATCACCTTCAGGAAGAATTTTTAGGAGGCCCAGCCTATAGGACTCAAACTATGACTATCTTAATGAAAAAATTATATTCTTTGAAAATCTCCAAGGTCCCGGAGGCCAGTTGACCAGATCACTACCAAATTTTAAAAGATTCAAAGACTCTTAAATTAGGATATCATAACTCCTTTAATAAATTGTTTTAAAAAACTCAAACATACTATAGTTTGCTGAGTGGTACAATACAGACTTATCTTACCTTAATTTCTTAATGCATTTAAAATGGTTTCTGTTCCCTTACAGTGAGACCTTACTGGTCTCTCAGGAGAAACATTGTCATTTACTATTTAGCTCTTAGGAAAATCATTCAAAGTGTTTACTCAGCCTTTACTAACATTACCATACATGAAAAAAAAAAATCAATATACCTAACTATCATCAGTAACCAGTTAATTGCTGGATCTTCCAAAACCAGAGGCAGGTATTCTTAAGAGTCAAGACTTAGCAGACCTCTGCACTGATACACCCTACTGTACACACTTCATTTAATTTTATTAACAGATTAACATGTAGTGAAAGACATGCTGGCATATTTCTGCAATCTTTCCTTGTAAGTACAGATACAGTTTGCGTTGCTTACACGTTGGTCACAATGCCTTTAGTGTTTGTCAGTCTTCCTTTAGTTCACTGTCCTTCTGACTGTGAAATGTGTTGTCCAAACCTTAAAGCTTCTGGACTAGAAAATGAAGAGGACTCCCAAGACCTACTTTCTTTGGAACCATCTTTTTGGAATGCAAATTTCAGCTTAAGTGCCTGGGATATTAAAGACACGGGATCCCATTACAATAACTAAGATCTGGAAATAGCCCAAGTGCCCATCAGTAGATGAGTGGATAAAAAAAGCTGTGGGACATTTACACCGTGGAATACTACGCAGCTGTAAAAAGAGGGGTTCCTTTACCCTTTGGGACAGCATGGAAGGAGCTGGAGAATATTATGCTAAGTGAAATAAACCAGTGAGAGAAAGACAAGTATCACATGATCTCGCTCATATGTGGAATCTAATGAACAAAATAAACTAACAAAATAGATCCAGAGACATGGAAGCATGAAACAGCCTGATGAATCTCGGAGGAAAGAGGGGGGCAGGAAGAGATTAACCAAAGAATTTATATGCATATATACATAACCCGCAGACACAGAGAGTAGGGTGGTGAAGGCCTGCAGGGGGCAAGGGGGACAATGGGGGAAAAAGGGGGGACATCTGTAATACTATCAAAAATAAAGACAAATTTAAAGAAAAAAGAAATAATGACACTGGATCCCAATGTGAATTGTATCTTTTCCTCTTGTGAATGGGTCTGCGTCCAGGTTCAAGAGCATGAAGTTTAATCTCACTCATATCCTTTAAAATATCTAACATTTTGGAACATCTTTGTTTTTCTGGGCTTTTGACTGGCGACTATAATTGGTCTTACAAGCACCTGGGTGCTCTTTGTTCATTTCAGTTGCTGAATTATCCAAGTCACAAATATTACTAAATCCTGGCTTTTCAAGAGGAGAACATGGAGGCTGTAGAGAAGAAAACTGAGGGGTGCAGAAGGAAGCACTGAACTTGAAAATGGGTCTGGTTTGACACTCAGTGCAGCAGTCCCCAATGATGGCACTTGTTCCAAACCGCCAGGCGCATCATGCCAATCAAAGGAGCCAGACTTTATGCTGTTTTTCAGTTCCTGCCTTCCCATGGCTGCAGCAATCTGAGAGCCCAGAAACGTTCATTCATCTTCAAGGGCAGCTATTTGTTAAATTGCAGCTTCACTTGCAGGCTGAGGATTTTTCATTGGTTTGTTATGTCTTAGAGCAGTGGATCCTAAACTAATTTCAAAGGATGAGAAAATTCACTTTCTCATCTTCTTCATTTTTTCAATATTTTTTCAGATTTTTTCGAAATCTGAGACAGCTATCTTCATCATTTGCCACGCACAAAATATCATCAAAAGATGGAACTATAAATCCAGTTGCTGTAGTCTGCGGAGTTCAAGGGCAGGATCAATTCAAAATCAGGCCTGGGACAATTCTTTAAAGGAAGAATTGCCCCAATAATACAAACCATACTCTGAGCTGATCCATAGCCTTTATTGCCCCAAATCTGCAAAACCTGGTCCATGGGAACGCCAAAATATTCCAGCATCTCTCTTAGGATATTCCGTACGAGAGACACCGACGAAGTGAACACAGAAGCAATTCAGAGGAGCATCACTCTTTATACCTACCTCCCAAACCGAGCCTCCCGCGAACACGCGAGGTCAAGCTAAGGTCCTTGCAGAACCCTGGCTGGAACCATCAGTCCCCCAAGCCCGACGGGCCCCCTTCCTGCTTCAAGAATCTCAGCCCCGAGCCTGTGCTCGCAGCAGCGCACCGTGGCTCGCAGGCCACAGGCCTTGAGGACACCCCCGCAGCTCGGGGCTGGGCCCTCCCTCAGCCCCTCCACAGGAGGCGCACCTGCCTCTTCGCGTGTCCCACCCAACCTGCTCCAGAGTTAAGATTTTAACTTATAGAAACAACTGCTAAAGGACACTGCTCATAGGCATACAGATGCTTACTAGGATGGAGCTGTACGTTTCATCACGTCCTCTCCCTCACAGTGGGATTTCAACAGTGAGAGCCCTGGCGGCTGACGGTCAAGGCCATTTCCATCCTTTGTGGCCAGGTATTGGGTTAATAAAAGAAGGATAATGGAGTTACTTCACCGCAATGCAGCAGCGTCTGTTGGGGTTGCTAAGTCTGCTCCATTCTTTCCATGTTCATCCCATGCGCCCTACTTCAGATAATTGCTCTGTTACAAACTTCAAAAGCACAGTTCTGTCCACACAATCAAGTCCATTGTTTCTCAGCATCTCCTACTGAGCTCTATCTGAATTATTCCTCATAACAACTCATAAAGCAGATTTTACTATACCTATTTTTAAAGATAAGCCAAGACTTTTAAAAAGTTAGTCAGTATGCCCACTGAAAAGCACTGTTATTTAGGGCCAGGGTCAGGATTGAGTCCAAAGCTTTTCTGACTCCAGAGCCTAAAATCTTCCTACGATACGGCCTACCTCAGGAAAATCAGGAAGAAATGAAGGCCAAGGCAGAAAGCACCCTGAAGAGCACACTAAGCACGAAAGAGGATATTAAGGTACTATATATACATAAACCACATTCCTTGACCTATTCAAATTGTAGGAAAATTATTAAGCAAGCAACAACATAACAATTGTGCATATACATGTTACAAAGGTGGGACCCAGGTGATTCAGCCTTGGAGCAGGTCTATGTGAAATAAACAAAGGAATTGTTTTTTCTTGCCCAGGACCTGAAATATTTTCTGGCTTGGGAATTGTTTACCATGTGACCCTGGTGGAAGTAAAGCCTCTGGTGGTGGAGGTGAGTGGTGGAGTTTTTAGGACAGCACTGCTAGAGTGGTACCCAGTGACCGATGCTCGATGTGGACAATGTAAGCTGGGGTGTCTAATATACAGCAGCAGGGGTAGCAATGTCTTCACCTTCCCAGCTCTATGACATGATTTTAGAAGTTGTTTCTAGATGCATATGCCTCTGAGCCTGACTCCGCCTTGCTTTTAAATAAATTCCTTTTCTCCTTATATCCCTCAGAGTAAGTTTTGTTGCCCGACTGATACATTAGACTAAAGATGCACATAGCCTCAGGGAAACAGGAGAAATCAGGGATGGGTGATCTAGTCTGATTAAGGCAGAGGATTGAAAATCCAGTTGGTTTAAAGGGTTTTGATGCAGGTGGCCAGTGGCATACAGTAGCAAAACATCCAATTATCAACCGTACTCACCTAAAACGAAGTAGCCATTACCTTGGCCGGTGTGGCTCGGTTGGTTGAGCTTTGTTCCATGCACCAAAAGGTAGGTCGCCAGTTGGATTCCTGGTCAGGTCTTATGTCCAGGTTACAAGTCCGATCCCCAGTAGAAGGTGTGCAGGAGGCAGCCAATGGGTGTTTCTCCCTCTCCTTCCCCTTCCCTCTCTATTTCTCAAAAATCAATTAAAAAAAACATATAAAATGAAGTAGCCATTGAAATCAAGCTTTGGCAAGACTAAGTAGCAGCTGAGGAATATAAGGACTATAGGAGTAAGATATTTTTGTTTTGTTTTGTTTTATGGAGTTGGACAGCTTAAAGAAAGAGAGCTCTAACTCCTAATAGCTTAGCTCAAATTCCCAAGTCCTCAGCTCAAAGCACATACATACCAGGGATTTTCTACGAGTTCTAAAACAAACAACAATAGTAACAACACAATTTCTTTTTTCTAGCAGCTGGAGGCTAAAATAGATAAAAACTAAAAACCAAAGTTTGACCTTGTGGGTTGCCTAATTACAAAGTCACTTAAATTCACAGCTTAAACATTCTCTTATTTGAAATCAAGGGCACTGATTAGAACAGAGGACCTGAGAACTGAATGGAGGGACATCAGCAAATCAGCTGACTTAATGTGCTCCTCGCCCCTTGAGCTCTGTGCTGGCTTTCTTGCCAAATGAAGGCAATGATGAGGTTCCTAGCACACCTCAAGAGGCCAGTTGAAAAGACAAACCCTGAAGGACAGAACTTACCCATCATAGGAGTTGTGAGCGTCTGCTAATTAGCAAAGGCAAAAATCTGGGGAATACATGTGGCGAGGGATTCTGAGAATTCTAGACCAAATAAGAAACGACATAGCCTTAGACCAGGCTGACTCTATTCATATGGAGACAGTTAACCAAAATTCTGGACTCGCCTGCTCAGCTGGCTACTGAAAGCTAGACTCCTGGGGCCTAGCATAAGCAACATGCTAGCTGGCACTCACGGAGCCCTTACTAGGTGCCAAGCACTGTTTAAAATACTTTTATATTCTAAGTTATTTAATCCTAAGAATAAGCTTTGAGATACATATTATCACCGTATGAAAGAGGAAACTGAGGTACTTAGAGGTTCAACCACTATCCACATGCAGCTTATAGGTGGTAAAGCTGAGACTCAGATCAGACAGCCTCATTCTAGAGTCAGCTTTTAAGGTCTATGCTAAAGTTCTTATAAAGAGAGATGCCAGAAATACCTGCCTTTTATGTAGAGGAAGGAATCCAAGAATTTAGGAAAATGATCTGATAGACTTATCAAGTGTGACCTACTTATCCACTCCAATACCAAATTCCCCAAGGTGGCCTCGAAGACATTGTGAAGTCCACTAGTGAGGGGAATGCCAGAATTTTTGAAGAGTTCTGCAGTAGCTTTTCTCTGTAGCATAGACCTCAGGACAAAGAGCTGAAGCTCTCACTCAGTTCCCGAATCTATTGCCCATCAACCTGGGGCCCCGTGATACAAGGGAGACTGGATACTTGCAACAGACACTGTTGGATGGCCGCCCAAAGCCATTCCCAGTCTCTTTCTCTTTGCTACATTCAACTAGAGTCTGGAAAGCCAGATTCTTACTTCCTCCAACTCTACAGGTAGACATGTGTGACCAGTTCTGGCCAACGAGATCTAAGGGAGAGTCTGCTGCGGGATTCTGGGAAAGATCATTGGCTTCCTCTTAACAGAAATTAGGAAGGAGATAGGTTCTCACCTTGGCCACCCCTGGCCTTCCTGCCTTTGAATGAGGTCATAATGCCTGGAGCACCAGCAGCCACCATTCAAACAGATAAGCCGAAGCTTAAAAGCCACTCCCATGATCAGCACTAGATGAGGATGAATGGTCCTTGAGGAACCTTTCCCACACTCTGTACCTCCAGGCCTCTTGCTATATGAGGGAAACAAATCCCTACTTGTTAAGGTATTATTGGCCCACTTTCCTGTCACCTGCAAACTGCTGCTTTCTTAAATGGTAGAGTAACCCTCGAGGACGGATTCAAATAGCGCCACAGGTACGTACTATGTGTCTTCCAACAACCAGAAGAAACCCCCAAATCGCTTATTTCCTTACTCTGTATTTCTTGAAAACCTTAAAGAGGATCTAAATACATTTATGTAATTTACAGCAATATATCAAAGAAAATACCCCTTTCTCCCTCTGTCTGCTTTGATCACACACACCGCTGCTCCAGAGAGCCTCGCTCCGTAGGTCTCCAGCTCCCTCTCTTTTCCCCTCCATCCCCAAGGTTTCTGTCTTTATAATGTAGACTTCCTGGCTTCTAACCTGCAAAACTGAGGAGGAAGGAGGGGCATTTGTAACTGCAAAATCCCCTCTGGAGACCCCCATCTCTCCTACATGATTAATTGTTGCTCCATCATATGTTTTATTTATAAGAACTGTGTTTATAGTTGCTTATAATGGACATTTCAGCATTTGAGATCCCATTACTTACCAACCTTCATCTTTAAAGCAAAGCTACCTTCCTCTGAAAGACAGGTTGGTCACAACATGGGGTCAAATCACATTTGAGAATGTCAAATGTTCACAAACAGCATACCTTAAAAATAACAGCCTGCTCTTAAAAATTAATTACAATGCCTAAGTGACATTATAGGTGAAAACAATGGAAGCTAGGTTTAATCCTACATAAGATTGTATCACTGGCCTGATATTAGCCTCCAATTGCTACTGTAACAAATTACCTCAAATTACTACCTTACAGTTCTGGAGGTCAAAAGTCCAAAGTGAGTCTTAAGGAGCTGAAATCAAGGCATCAGCAGAGCTGGAGGTTCTAAGGGCAGCCCTGTCCCTTGCCTCTTCCAGCGTGTGGAGGCTGTGGCACCCCTTGTGCCTGGTCTCATCGCTCCAATCTTGGCCCTGTCATCACATCACCTTCTCCCTGCTTTGATCTTCTTACCTCTGACTAATATGGATCCTTGTGATTATATTTAGAGCCCACCCAGATAGTCCAGGATAACCTCCCCCCCTAAGAATCCTTGACAATCATTGGTGCAAAGTCATAGGTAACATTTACAGTTTCCATCTGCCTCTGGCCCCTGATGTTTCACATTCATCCCATATCAAATTTCCTCCTGTTTTGTGAGCTGTTGCTATTGCCAGGAGAAGGAATGCTTCCATCAGGCCAGCCCAGTGGCCGGGGGATGGACCAGGGATATGTGGAGCAAAGATGCCCCACCCAACCCCAGTTCAGAGTGGAGCCTCCAGCAGCTCCACAAACAAAAGGTTACGCTCAGTTAAGTAAGAGCAGAGTCTACCCGACTAACCCTCGGATGTGGGAAATAAGTGCTTATTGTTGAATGCCACTGACTTTTAGGGTGGTTTGTTACTCAGCAATACAAACCTTCTATTTGCACAATAACTTTAAGGCCTAAGGCAAAACTACCAATGCCCATCTGATTCATTGAATACCTAGAGTCACATACATTTTAACACACATACCCTTCATTTTTTTAGTGTTGCAAACTTAATTTTTGAGTGCTTTGTAAAAGCTACTTCCAAGAAAAATATCATCTGGGCTGAAGCAAAGAGGGTTCAGAGTAAAATCAGAGAAGGCAGTGATTTAAACTAGAGGGACCACCTGTCTTGGAAAATCCCCAACAGAAAGCTAAATTATAAAAGGGGGTGTTTACTGAAAGAGGCTCACAGAAGACCTCGAACATTCTGCAAAGAAGCCCTTCAGGTATTGCACATTGACATTTTTAATTGGTGGGGTTTTACAAATTTTCAAATCAGAAAGTGTTTCCCAGAGTGTTGCAACACTAGCTCAGCGGTCTGAATCGATGTTGTCGGTGTTGCCGTTGTGTGAGTGTGTGGCCGCTGTGTGCTGACAGCCAAGCGTGCGTACCTCTTCTCAAGTCCATGTTCAGTGGCTCAGTGGCACCAGGTTGATAGCCAGTAATGAGCCAGGCTGGGAGTGTTGACACCTCGGAAGCCTTGCTCTGGTTATAGATGTGTGCACTGGGTCATAATAGAGAGTGCATTGCTTACACTGGGTCATGGTCAACAGCTCTGAAAGCCACGGCTCTCGCAGTGATTGAGTAAACTTCAACTCCCCGCAGTACTAACAATCTATTTGTGTAAAACATTTCTGCTCCTGGAAGCAAGGCTCGACCCTGCAGCAAAGCAAATTGTGACACTACCCAAATGAATCTGGAAAGAGGCCTTTTTACATGGATGTTTCTGCCATAATTGTTCGGGGTTCTGTGTTTTTCATTGTCCTCTATTCAGCTGCAGGAGCTCGGGGGTGAGGCATGTGTGAATATTTCATCCTAATGTTTCAGGCTACAAATTGCATTCATATCAATTATGAAACGAATGGGTGTTTTGCTTGTATGACTTCAAGAGATGATGGCCCCTGCCTCCTTTCTTTGGGACCCTGTCATATGCCCCAGCAGTCCCATTCCTGAGTGAGGTAGGGGACAGAATTGGCTTTGAACATGCTGGTGGCCCTTGTCTGGAGCCAGCAGGCACTTGCACAGTAATTTGAGAAACCTTATGCTCTGGAATAATTCACCTGCTCACCTGGGCTGGGAATTAGAAGCAAATCAGGTTGGCACTGCTAATGAAGGTTTTGGAACAATCTCTGTGTCAGACAAGAATCTTAAAATCAGCAGCCGACATAGCTCTCTAGTGCCAGAGCCGTCTCCAGCATGCCGAGCTCCAGCCCAAGGAGAAGGGGGTAAAGTAAAGAGGTCTCTACGCCATGGCTCATACAAAGCAGGCCTCCTGCAAATCCACCAGTAGTAAAGCACCAAGGAAGCAACGGGCTATGGAAGCCACTCTCAAGAGTGCGCCCTCTACTGGAGGGGCGGAGAAACCTCATTGTTGCAGGCCAGGTACCTGGCGCTTTGTGAAGTTAGACATTATCAGAAGTCCACTGAACTTTTTTTTTTTCAATCCTCACCAGGAGATTATTTTTTCCATTGCTTTTCAGAGAGAGTGGAAGGGAGAGACAGAGAGACATCAATGTGAGAGAGACATCGATTGGTTGCCTCCCGCATGTGCACCTACTGGGGCTGGGTATTGAGCCTGCCACCAAGGTACAGCCCTTGACCTCAATCAAACCCTGAGAGCCTTCAGTCCGCAGGCCATCGCTCTAACCACTGAGCCACACCGGCTAAGGCTCACTGAACCTGTGATTCACAAACTTCCCTTCCTGCATCTGGTGCAAGACATTGCTCAGGGCTTCAAAACAGATCTGCCTTCCAGAGTGCAGCTACTGGTGCTTTGCAGGAGACAAGTGAGCCCTGTCTGGTTGGCCTTTTTGAAGACAACAACCTGTCTGCTACACACTCCAAATCTGTAACAGTTATGCCAAAAGACATACAGCTAGCATGCCGCATACGTGGAGCAGGTGCTTAAGAATCCACTGTGATGGAAACATTTCATTCTTTTTTTTAAAAAAAATATATCTTTATTGACTTCAGAGAGAGGAAAGGAGAAAGAGAGAGAGAAATAGAAACATCAATGATGAGAGAGTCACTGATCAGCTGCCTCTTGCACACCCCCGACTGGGGATCGAGCCCGCAACCCTGGCATGTGCCCTGACGGGGAATCGAACCCCGATCACCTGGATCCTAGGTCAGCGCTCAACTGCTGAGCCACACCTGGCTGGGTGAAACATTTCATTCTTTTAAAAAAAATTCTCTTCTTCCTGTTGTTGGTAGTTCTGAACATTAGATATTTTTTTCCATGAGGTCAAAAGGTACCTAAGTACAGGGTGTCCGCAAAAAATGTATACACATTTGTCTGTAGATGCTATTACATTTTGAAAAGGAAATGTATTTTAGTAAACACTGCCTTTATAATTATTCAAAACGTGTATACATTTTTTGGAACAGCCTATATAAGATTGCAAGTGGAAAGTAGGAGACAGAAATCAGGTATTGGCAGTTTTTTCCATTTTCATTTGTGTGTGAATTCTTTAAACATAAATGTGGGGACATAAAGCATTAATGTAAATCAAATGTTTCAGTAAATAAGTTTCAGCAGTTCAACTATATAACAATATAAATAAACCTGTTAAATTTTTCTGGACAATGCCAGCATTTGGATTTTTTTAAAAACAAGTAAATTTCTTATTGATGGCAATTAAATGGTGTTTGTAGCATTTTTATCATATAGTAGATTCCATCCATTCACTATACTTTTCTAACTGAGCTGTCCTACATGCAAGTACATGTTTTTTTAATAGTTTATTGATTTTAGAGGGAGAGGAAGGGAGAAGGGAAAGAAGAAAGATTAATGTGAGAGCAAAACATTGATCAGCTATATCCCGCATGCCCCTTACCAGGGATGAGCCAGCCACCCGGGCATGTGCCCTGACCTGGAATCGAACAGGCACCCTTTAGGTGCACAGGATGGTGCCCAACCAACCGAGCCACACAGGCCAGGGCTGCAAGTACATGTTTTTAATGTTTTCTGTCTTCTGTGCTGTTTCTATAAGTTTGCTATTAAAATATGTTAACTTATTTAAAAACAAACAGAAAAAGAATTTTAAAATCTACTTTTGTGTGCCTGTCCTTATGAGGAAGCTGAGCCACTGCTCTGTGAATTTCCCCTATTTTGATGGCACAGCATACATTTTGACAAACATACTCAACAGTTTGCTTTTGCTTTATGAGTTTCTGTGCATTCCAAGCCTCAGACCTATTTAGGCCCTCCCTGCTCATTTTACTTGAGTTTCCCACTTTCACTGCAGGGCCACTGGGTAGACACTGATGTAAAAAGAAGCTTCCTGGAGCCATATGTTGCAAACCATTGCAATAGCGCTTAGGCTCGTTTCCTGCCCACCCTCACACAATAAGGGTGGCAGTTATTCACACACCAACCCCAAAAAACCCATTATTTGATTTAATCAATTGACTTTAGTCACTCCTGCCTGTAGAGCTATGCAGTTATGTAGTTATACCAAGTAAAGACCTTACCCACCCCACAGCTTCCACCAGACTGCCATTGAGCCACTCATACTGGGGAATATTCCAAGCCCGTTTGTCAGTGCTCCCAGAGAGCAACACTTAGCCCCCAAAAGCATAAAAAAGTTGCAACAATTGAGGTTCTAGCAGTCGTCATAGCTAATTGTACATGTCAGAAATAATTCTGGGTAGTTTACTTGTATTAAACTACAAAATTCCTCCGAAACAGATGCTGTTCACATCATTTTACAACGGAAGGAAACTGAGGTTAAGCTGCTCAAAATCACAGAGCCAGTAAGTGGTATCAGGACCCAAAGCCAGAGAGTTTCACTCCAAGAATCAGGCTCTTAGCAAGGTGGCATCACACCCCTAATTCCAAACCCTTCACATGTCCCTCCAGATTGGGTTCTAACTGTGAGAGAAGCACCAAGGGCCCTCCTCACTTGTCCTTGGCTGTCTCTCCAGCCTCACTTTTTCCTGGCCCTCCGTTCTTTTTTTATTATTTTTAAAAAATATATCTTTATTGATTTCAGAGAGAGGAAAGGAGAGGGAGAGAGAGAAACATCAATGATGAGAGAGTCATTGATCAGCTGCAGCCCGCAACTCGGGCATGTGCCTTGACCGGGAATCGAACCCCGATCACCTGGATCCTAGGTCGACGCTCAACCGCTGAGCCACGCCCGGCCATGCATGGCCCTCCGTTCTTTACACTCTCCCCACGTTGACCAATTCTCAGCGCCCTGAAATTAGTAAATGCCTTTGCATAAGATTACCTTACACGTGGCCAATTAAGTGAACTTGCTATTGACTCTGACTATCTTTTTAAAAGATAACTCATCTTTAAATATTAGTGTTTGACTTATACATAGTAAAAAATATGGTAAAAAAAAAAGAATCCTTCTTGTAATGGATTACAATGATCATGGTGGTGTGATACCAAAGTCAAAAGCCACTAAAGGAAAGTAACAATAACCACAGCTTACTTTCAGTTGCTCGATAAGCCCTCACAGTATTAAACTTTACCGAAGCCCTGTACTTGAGGACACAGTAACAGTTAAAAATCCTCTTATCCTTTTATTTTCTGAAATCCCCACCCGTTTGTGTCCCAGAAAATAGCTAAAGGCAAAGAACCTGCCCCCTCCCCACAGGACCTGCTTCGTTCCCCGATTGCACAAAGCCCTTCCTTATCTTTGTGGCTCCTCGTTCGTGGCTGGTCTCCCTGTTGCAATTGCGTAAACTGCACTGCACCTCCTTACCTGTCCAGCGCATGTGGTCTTTGACAGCTCAGTGTCATTACTCGGTTGGCTTTGGGCCTCTCCTCCTGATGCCCGTTTTCTCCCCCGAAATTACGAGGCCACAGGCCGCTGCATTGCCTTCCTGCCTGGCGGCCGGGGGCCCCGCAGTGAGCCTGACTCGGGGTGCTGCGTTCCAGACTCTTGCCCCTTGGCAGCGCAGGAAGAATGATTTTGGTTCTTTTCGAGGACTTGCTTGGTTTCTGGAGTGAGCTTTTGGTTTCGTGGTCTGACCATTTGTGATCTCTGCAAACGGATTGATGGTTTAGAGAGACCTTGTCTCTGCCGGCTTGTTACTCATTTCTGTTGGTTTGTCAATTTGTCTATTTTGAGCTCAGATCAATTAAGAATTTGTGCGCAATGAGAACAGCTCTTTGATATGAACAGTGAGCTTGGTATTTCTGTTTATCGTTGACCCATGACTACAATTTTAAAATAGAAGCTACAAGCTCTCTCTCTGTATCTGCATGTTTATTTGTCTGTTAGTTAAAAACATATTCCTCCATGCAGGTGGTATTACCAAAATAGATGATAAATCTCGTAGAAGAGCTTGATTCTCATTGGCTTAGAGACAAGTAAGCACTTACATAAACTGAATATTCCTAAAGTTACCCTACCATTATATCTTTACGTCTGTGAATAACTTTGTTCATTTTTTGCCACTTTGAGAAATTATACTAAGGGAAATGTGTTTTTGTGTTTTTTTTTAAAAAAAGAGTTTTGTCTTAAAGTAAAATGACAGAGTTTATGACAAAACCTAAATAAAAAGGTGTAAAAAGTTGTAGAAAGTTTGCAGAAAGGGAATTTCACTTGCCATGGTCAGAGCTGGCTAAGTTTATGATTTTTTCATAAAATTAACAAAAAAGCAAGGGTGACCATTGTTGTACTGATGCAAAACTAGACTTTGGCTTTCTCTTGATTAAAACGGCAAAAAATTTCTGAGATTAGGGGTCTGCCCTTTTTTTTTTTTTTTTTTAGGCATGCTTCTTATTGATTTCAGAGGGAAGAAGAGAGAGGGAGAGAGAGATAGAAGCACTGGGTTGGCTGCCAGAACCTGACCTGACTGAAAATGGGACTGTGATCCCCTGGTTCATGGGGCGAGGCTCAACCACTGAGCAGCACCGGCCGGGGACAGGTCTGATCTTGATAAGAGGTTGTAAAACGTGCTACCTTGTGCGTAATCTCCCCAGATAACAAAGTTTATTTGTACTATAAGAATAATGTCCTGTGCTTTATGTTGCTTTGTGTTTGTCATGTACTTGATTATTTAAGAGAACAAAGTGTTCTTGCTTGTGAAATTAAATCAAGGTTCTTTACCATCAGGCTACCTCCGATGTTTAGATGTTTACTTTTAAAGTCTGTTATTGTCACTTTAATTAAATTGATTGCCAAGTATTATTCTCAGTAACTCATGATCCTATCTTAACCAGTGTTCAGATCTCCTGACAACTTTCTATATTTTGTCCCTCCTAAATTGAATCCTAAATAATATCTTTTAAGATTTCCCAGAGGGTCCCCAGAAAATCACAAGCGATTTGTTCTTTCACCTTATAAAAAGAGAAGTGTTGGAAATAATTAGATTTATTTGATAGGTTACTGTTGATGAGTTTCATGAAAAACATTGTCAAATCAGAAGTTACTTAACCTTCCTCAGGTTAAATTTGTGTGGGTAAAATGTTATTATATAAGTATTTTGAAACAATATGCTATATTGGAAGTTCCTAGAGAATTATCAGTGCCCTCATGTCCATAGTATGTTTCTATTCATCAACTCCTGGTGCTGCTTGGCCTGATAATAGGTAATAACAGTATAGTGTTATTAGTCATAATTTCACGCATTTTTTAAAATGTTCGCTTGACCACAGCTTTACTTCTTTAATTTGAATCTAGCCTCCAGGCCAGTGGTTTTCAAGTGAGGATTCACATGACTTACCTATGGATTTTTATTAATATACAGGTGTTTATTATTCTGAATCTCTTGACTTGATGTTCTCAAGATATTCCTGGTTTATTCTAACTATGTGCTTAACACTCATGGTATATTATGTCTCAGGGTTGTTATATGCTATATCTGAAGATATTTTTCTCTGTAAAGATTATGTTCATCTATTTTAAACAATTAGATGTACTACCCACTCTTCTTGAAAAATAGAATTAATCATTATATTTATAGATACTATAAAACTTTCTTTGGATTGACTCTATTTTGTTTTGCACACCATAGAAACATCCATATTTCCTGCCAGCTACATTATTCTTGTAATAAACCTTTATCAGGTCTATCACTTTTGAGAACGACCAGTAATAAATTAACCACAACCATTTTGAGTCTTTTGTTATCTACAAACACATTTTGTTTTGCTCGGATGCTTCCCTGAGAAGTCTTGCCTATTCCACTCTTCAACAAAGGACTGTCTCAGGGCCCCAGGGAAAGGGACTTTGCCAGGTACTTTTGGGCACAGGCTTCTGAAGGTCTCACTTCCACGACTTAGAGACAAGTGGACTGAGTCAGGGTTTCCAGGACAATAGGAAAAAAACAGATGGGTTCATGAGATTGCTGACCCAAGATGGAGCAGAACAGGAATTAATTACAAGGACTGGACCATAAAGGAGGACTGTGCCTTGTGTTAAGAATATTGTTGGTAGTTTAATGTTTTATTTTCTGGATATAAGGAACCCTTTAAGGTGTCTTTTCTCTCAGCTTTCTAAAATTCATAACAATTTAAAAAATATGCTTTTATGAACATAAATGACATATTTTTTTCCTTCCTGCCTGACCAGCCTAGAATTCAAGAACTATTAAGTATTCACTTTTATTGGCAATATAGTGATCTGAATAGGTTCAAAAATGGTCAGTCTTAGTTAGCAAGACATAATTGGAAATATTAATTATGCAACTACGGCCTTACTTGGAATGTCATATTTGAGAATGATGCTCATTTAATCACATATTACCAAATATTTTTAAGAAACAAAGGTTGACTTTAATGAAGCCAATGATGGCAACGCCCTCTTGGAAAATTGGTCTTTGTCCCTGGCATACAGAATTCCTGGTGTTTTTCAAATTATTTTTAAAGAACAAGGTTCCCCGTGGCCTGGCCCCTTTCTCACCTCCACATCTCTTCTCACTCAGCTCATGCTTGAGCCACCCAAAATGACGTGAAGTTCCCCACACATGGAATCTTATTTTACCTCATCATGTCTTGACCTAGGCTAGGGCTCACACTTACCTACATTTGGCGAACTTGTGTCCATCTTTCAGGACCAAAGCCAAGCGTGTCCCCCGCCCTGTGCCCCTCAGGCAGGGATGCCACTCCCTCCTCCACATCTTCCTTACTACTTACCTCCAGCTCTGCACCTGCCACGCGCGCCTGGAGAGGTCGTTTCCATTCTGTCGCCTCCATGGATTCCTACCTCCTTGAAGACAGAAACTGGGTCTTGTTTGATTCATGCTAGCATATGGCTTGCATGTAATTAGAACTCAAATAATATTTGGTTCGTTGAATTAACTTACAACTGGCTGACAGTTTAATAACTGGGAGTCCAGCCCTGGGTGGTGTGTCTCGGTTGGTTGGAGCGTAGTCCTGAGCACTGAAGGCCTGTGGGTTCCATTCCCGGTGAGGGCACATACCTAGACTGTGGGTTTGACCCAATTCGGGTGCATGCAAGAGGCAACAGATTGATGTTTCTTTCTCACATTGATATTTCTCACTTTTTTTTTGATGTATCTTTATTGATTTCAGAGAGAGGAAGGGAGAAGGAGAGAGAGAGAAACTTCAATGATGAGAGTCATTAACCAGCTGCCTCCTGCGCGCCCCAGACTGGGGATCAAGCCCACAACCCGGGCATGTGCCCTGGCGGGAATCGAACCTTGATCTCCTGGATCCTAGGTGGACGCTCAACCGCTGAGCCACGCCTGGCCAGGTGACATTCCTCTCTCAAATCAATAAAACAAACGAACATATCCTTAGGTGAGAATTAAGAACAAAACAAAACAAAACAAAACAAAAACTTGAGAATGCAGTTCTTCGCAGTGAAGGAAGAGAGTGGCATTTGAAAGGGAAGGTATAGGCCCTTGACCTTAGAGACTTAATAAGAAAGAAGAGGAAAGCAAAGTCTTCAGAGTTAATATCTCAGTGGCAAAGTGGTTCATGCTGAAGCTGGAGGTATTCAAATTGGTCTTTTCTCTAGGAAGACAAGCTACATAAATTAATACACTGAACCATGGCCTGAAGAGCCCAGAGGCTTTAATAAATAAAGAGATGTACCAGGCCAAACAAGAACATAACACTGCCAAACGCCCCAACGTCTCAGTTACAATAACAATGTTTTCTGGGCCCCGGCCAGAGAGCAAGCAGCTCAGAGAACATTAAAGAAATTTTGTGCTCCTCTTAAAATTCTCTTTCATTCAAGAGACAACTTTGGCATCTCCCAGAAGCAAAGTGGCCATCTCCAATCAGCTCGAGGCTCCTGCTTGACTCCGGCTTGAAAGGAAAGGCTATTTCTGGATCCTTTCTCTCTGTACCGCTCTGTCCTCTGCAACTTCTCTATTTATTTAGGACAAAAAGCCAGCAGGTATTAAAGGGATATTCTGCTAAGAATGGCAGGCCTTTGTCAACAAGATCTCCTTTATAGAGAAAAGGAGAGTAATTCTTGGGATGAATGCCCCCTTCTCCACCATAGACTCTTTGAATCTTTGAGTAAGAAGGAACCTTAGAAGTTCTATCATCCAGTCTCTTATTTTACACATGAAAAAACTGAGGCTCAGAGTTGTGATCCAGCTTGCTTCAGGTCAGAGGGTAGGGACAAAGTTGGTGCAGGGTTCCAATCTTGCGCTTTATTCATTCAACTCTCCTTGTTCTTTGAAATACGGCTTTCAATACACTCATCAATCAAAAATTGCATTAAGCATTTATTAAGAGTACATTGCCTTTTATTCTATTAGAAATAAAGCTTACTTTTTACAAACTCATAGTGTTGTAGAGACTTCTAGGGCTCACCTACACATAGCTTTCCTTCCTTTCCTTCTAGTCACATGAGATGCTTAAACTTGTCTGCCCTCCGCTGTTGGAACAGACCACAAAACTAGTTCTAATCACTGGATTTTGGACAGAGGTAGCTTATGTCACTTCTGGACTGAGACATGACATGGCCAGGGTGAAACCTCCAGCACTCTTTTTGCTACTTACAGGCACTGAGGAGGCCACTGTCAAGCTTCCATTAGCCTGGGTCTTGAGTGGCTATATGGAGCAGAGCCCTCTGCTGGCCCATATAAGATCAGCAACATGTGTGAGAATTTTTATTAGATTATATTACTGAGATTTGGGGGCCGTTTGTTACTGCAGCACAAACCTAATCTGCCTGGGTTAATCTGGCATGAAAAATGATGCATATTAACTTACAATAAGGTGTGAATGATTATAGTAGCTCTTTCCCTGGGATCAAGTTTTGATATCAATTTATGGGAATGAATTAGACATAGACCCTTTTGTGCAGGATTTTATTTTTATTTATTTATTTTTAAAATTTTTTAAAAAAATTATGTCTTTATTGATTTCAGAGCAAGGAAGGGAGAGGGCTGAAGGCCTAAGAGATAGTAGTTCAGAAGAAAGTGAAATTTGTGAATGCACAATCCAAAGTATCAGCTAATGAAGGAGCTGAGACCATGTGTAGTTTGGATCACAGTCTCACAAGAGAGGTAAGAAAAAGTTCAGTAACCAGGTTTAAAGTCAGGCTTGGGAATGTGCTTGAATCCCAGGAGGGTCTCATTGAAGATCAAGGCTTAGCCTACACCCATGCCAAATACCTACCGATTTAGGCCAAGGAAAAAGAACCGAGTGCTCAATTATTTGGGCATACCAATTAAAAGGGTTTTATTTATTTAATGAGTTTCATTGCTCAAATTAAGAAAATCTTTTTCCACCTCATTAATACATTTATCCTGCAAATAGATGCTGCTTCAGTTGCCCGGAAACTCTAAGTTCATAAATCACTGTGGAATCCTTTACTCTTGGTGTGGGAAGGTACCTCGTCTCTGCTTCCCTTTGGTCCGGTAGGGCATCTTTATGCTCACCTTTACAGGTAATGCAGCTGAGCACCCAAGAGAGAAACAGACTTGCTCAAGGAAACAAAAAGAGTCCCCTTGTTAGTATGTTAAATGTTAAATGTTAAATGATGTGCTTGATACTGATGGCTCCATGACTGGATGTCTGAGTATTATCAGAGCATAAATCATAACTAACAATTTCAGAACGATACCTATGGATCCTGAAAGAAAACAAACAATGTGGCTGAGAAAAAGGCTAGTTAGCACTATGCAGCTGGAAAGACCATGTGCACCAGAGAAGCAAATTCTCAGGCTCTTTGCTGCACTCACAGCTCCCATTCAACTTCCTTCCAGTAGAATCATGGTGCTGGTGCCCTCGGAGCCTCTTCTCCTAACCCCAGCAGACTGGACGGGAGGTGGACACTTGACCCGAACACAACCAGGCCAATAGATTCTGCAAAACCTCTGTTCAAACACAGGCTTCATTCGTCAGCCGGACCAATCAGATTCCCTCCCTTCGGACTTTAAACTACAGCTAAAAACAGAAAGGTGATTAGTTGGTAATGTCAGCACAGAAAAGAGGGGCTTGGAAAAAGGAGGAAGAGACCTTGTCATGCTGACAGTAGAGCCCTGGTGAGGTTCACCTGACCTGGGCACTGCTGTTGCTTTGGATTCAGAGCAAGTCCTGCGCTCCTGACTGGAGCCCCAGGCTCTGGGAAGCCCAGTTGCCCCACGGTCCTGGCACTGACGTTGTTTGTGGCCTACGATAAGAATAAACATAAGGCTATGATTCCAAACAAGCAACCAAACCAAGCCAAAAAACAAACAAACAAACAAACAAACAAGAAACCCTTTCTTCCTTCCCTTAGGAATCCGGAATCTCTGTTGCTTGCCATCAGATGTGTCTGGCCTGGTTTTCCACTCTAGGACCTCATCCTTAGGGCAGCCCTAACAGATGCACTTCCTAAAAGGAGACCAGAGTATCACAAGCAACATCTCCATGTCCAAGTCCACCAACAACCTTCTATCACAAGAACACTTTCATGGGGAAGAAAGGCCAGTCTCCGTCCAGGGGATGCGGCTGAGGTTAGGGACAAGGGGACTAACAGTGGAGCAGAGGGTAAGAGACAGCATCCTGTTAGCAGAATCCCCAACAAAGCTTCCAGTAACATACTTACCCCTTTTCTTTCAATTGACCAATGCTGAGTATACTGATACCAAGGTGAGCAAGACCTGTCCTTGCTCTCAAGAAGCTCACTGCCAATTGGGAAAACAAATATACAAGTGAGTAAATGTAGTATGATGTGATGGGTGCTGTTATAACTGCAAATGCACATTAGAGAGGGGAGAGATGAAAGGGCCATTTCCTACAGAGAGAAGAGCATGTGTGAGGTCCAGAGGTGAGGAAGCATGGCAGGTTTGGGGAGCAGCTCCCAGGGCACTATGGAAAGGTGCAGGGGAATGTCAGAGATGGATGGGTGAGGCCAGATCACAACAGGCCACGCAGAGATTCCAAGCTTTCTCAGTTTCTCAGTTGTTCTCTTAGCATGTCAATTATTTTTTCATGGTCCCCTGAGGCCAAAGGAAATACCCAGCAGCTCCATATATTAAGTAGTTGGGCTCAAACAGCTTAATAGGTATTCATGTCCTAACAATTACTGCCTTTTGAAAAAACACACATAAATTGAAAGGAAAGCTACTATCATTCCTTTCTTAAGAGATCACAGTCACTTGTGAACAGGATTATGCACACTGCATAGCCTCCCCAGCCCTGGACTCACACTGGCCACTGCCTTATGCTTTTCTGCTGCACACTGAACTTTGAATGACATTTTTGTTTTCTCACTGTGACCACCAAAATCCCAGCTTTGCAAAGACACGATTTTATAAAAAGAAAAATATAGTCGGGTCAAATGCTGAACTGTGAACGTTCTCAGGCTAGTGTTCCTCAATGTCACGCACTGTTGCATTTCCCTAAAAACTGCAAATTATCCCATTCCCATGTGGGTTCCCTACGGTGCTCTGAGGCACCTCAGAACCCAATATGGGAATCCTGGGGCGAAAATAGAGTTCATGGTTTCGAATAGAGGCACAGCAGTGAAACCACAAACTCAAAACTTGGAGTTAGTAACTGAGTGCTAATCCATTGTTTACACTGTTAGTGAAAGAGGGAAAATTCTTGAATTTATGCAAAGCAGATAGAGAACAAAACACTGCAAGGTAAAGGTTCTAGCAGAGGAGATACTGCGTGCTGGAGGGACTGTTAATCCTTGACGAATGGTTTGGGTTTTTGTTACCTGGTAATAATCCTCAGCCTGAGTAGGAGGAGGGACAGAGACTCAAATCACTGTCTTCCTCGCAGGCCTGTCGCCGTGAGGGGGACCCCAGTGAGCCATTACACGGGCCATTTGCTGTGTTGCTGGTGGTGTGTGTGTGTGTGTGTGTGTATGTGTGTGTATGCGCACGTGCTCTTCTCTGTTTCAACCAAGCGTAAAAACACTCTGAAGCATTTGCTCTGGGCTCTGGGCTTCTTACACTCCAATCCCCAGCTTTGGGTAAACTGTTAGTGGAATTCCAGGATTTCCAAAGGACTGTAGCAATGACAAATGTCAAAGCAGACAGAAGAAATGAAAAAAAGAGAAAAGGCCAGCAGGCAGCAAAGCCATAACTTACCTGGAATAGAAAGAGCCCCTGGGTGAAGGAGGTGAAGGAGAGAATGACTGACCTTTATTCATGGAGATGAGATATCCTAAAAGGAGCTGGTGCCATGAAAAGAAAGGGGAGCGAGAGCCCTGGAGAGAGAGGAGCATTTTCCTGTCATTCAGACAGCGGTGACAGTATTGAGTCCCTGCCCAAGTTGCCTCTCAGGGGAATTGTCCCTGGGCTGTCTGAGGAATGGGCAGAGACACTCCTAGGAAGAATAGCAGCTGGCCGCATGGCAGGATTAGAAAGTCGCATAAACTCCCTAGCCCCGGACCAAAATAGCCTCCCTCTGGGCCTGCCACCAAGACTGGAATGCTCACCATTGTCACAGTGCTTTTGAATTGGGGCACTGCGTCTCCAGGGTCCCTCTGTTAAAATAGAAAGGTGTTATTTTGGAAGGCTAAAGCATTAACCCACCAGTGTTTATTCAAATTTAGCTCAGCTTGGCTCATTTTTAGCCAATATAATCTAGTGAATTATCTAATGCATTCTACTATATCTAATTTTATCTCTTCTGCTGCAACAGATTATCTCGAAATTTAGTGGCTTAAGACAGTAAAAATGTATTAACTTGCCGCTTTTGTGGCAGGGTAATTATGATGTGTCAATTATTTTCACCAGTTGTAATACCTGCACCACCCTGTGCTGGGTGCTGATGATGGGGGAGTCTGTGTCTGCATGGGGCAGAAGGTGTGGGGGAAATCTCTGTACCTTCCCCTCCATTATGAGTTGAAACTAAAACTGCTCTAAAAAATTGTCTATTTTAAAAAATTTAAAAATAAAAAAGAAGGGGAGAAAATACTTATACATGCTTGCTTATATGTGCATTAAATATTTCTGGCAAGCTATCTAAGAAATTAATTTCAATAGTTGTTTCCAGGGAAGTAATTAGGAGCCTGGAGTCAAGGATGGAGGGAAACTTTTCACTGTATACCCTTTGCTTTCCCTTTAAATTGTAAAGCCTGTGACTATGTTAATATATTTCAATATAAACTATTTTACTAATAGAAACCATGACCACACCCAGTGTCTGCTTTTCCTAGAGTCTAACTACACAGGTGAGTTCTAAATCCCCAGTTTGGGTTTCTCTTGCTTTTCTACCAAAGAGTGGCAGGGCCGCAGGATCCTGGCAGGGGACTCCTATGCCAGCTTTCCTGCCCAGGCATGCCCAGATAAGACGCCTGTCCCTGTGGATGTGTGGCTGGAGGATGTCTATCTCGGAGACCCCCAGGCCACATGGCCTGTCTCCGTCTTGCCCTGTGTCCCAAGAAGTAGAGATGGGGCTGGGACCAGAAGTGCCCAGGGCAGCTGTTGCTTTCTCTGAGCACATTGTCTAAAAGTAAAGCTCTTTCAACATTTTTTTCCAGCAGATAATTTGTTGATATTCTAGTTGTTAGTTCCAGGATGCAAAAAATCTCGACAAGAGCACATGACACCAGGCAAAGTTGGCAAAGGGAGTTGCTGCTCTTTTTTTTTTCACCAGATGCACATCTGTGACACCCACAGTGCCTTCCTTGGCCCTGACCCTAAGGTTAGAACCTGCCCATTCCTCTGCTTGGCTCCCACCGCCAGCATTTTTCTCATTGAGGACAAAATGGTGAAGATTACCAACTTGACTTAAGATTCCCTTTGCCCCTTCTAGTCCATCTCCTGCTCTAGACGACTAGCAACGCTTCCGTACTGTCCTGGGTTACAGAGCCCAGCAGCTTGCACAAGACTTTGAGAACTGACCTCCTATTTACTGCAAGCCCTTCTTTCTAAGTAAGAGCATGCTAGCAGCCTCCCTGCCACTCGAGGACTTCCCACGTCCTCAGGGATTCCTTAAGTGGCCAACGGCGCATCCACTTGAGTGGCCACCAAGTGCAAGGCCCTCCCTCAGGCACTGGTGGGGCAGGGGGTAAAGATCAGGCCGAAAGCCTGTACCATTGTCTGAGGAAGTCTAGATCCAGACGAGGAAGGCGCATATCCTTTAAAAAATCCAAACATAACAACACAGTGCCAGAGCAGCAGAAGCGCAAGCGTGCAAGTAATTACAGGCAGGGACGGAGGTGGCCTCCTTGTCGTGGAACGCAGGAGGCAAACCTCTGAGGAACAAGGTTAAATGATGGCTCTGACAGGCCCTGGCAGATGAAAGGCAGGCTTTATCTTCCCTCCCGTCTGTCCTCCCCACTCTTTCAAGGCCAGGGACGTTCTCTGTCATTAGCGTGTCAGAGCAACAGCCGCAAACAAAGGGAAAGGCCCCCACCCTTCAGCAACGTGAAGCACACAGGATGAAAGACGCTGAGTGGGAGAGAAACGCTGCTGTGCGCTGTTTCCTCTGCCCTTTCTACTGGGGGGCCTTCCACCCGGTGGCTGCCTCTGGTTGTATCTGTCCCACTAAACAAGCTTGGGAATGTTTGCCTTGAATATCTTCACGTTGCTTAGTGTGGCCGGCAAAATCATGGTCCCCAATCATGTCCCTGTCCTAGTCCCAGGAAACTGTGACTATGGCATGTTACATGGCAAGGAGGAATTTGGGGAGCAGATGGAATTAAGGCTGTGAATCAGCTGACGTGAAGAAAATGAGATAGTCCTGGACTATCCAGGGGGCCCAGTGAAATCACAGTCCTTAAATAGGGAAGAGGGAGGCAGAACAGGGTCAGGTTAATGTGGAGTGAGAAAGACTCAGTGAGCCACGGCTGCCTTTAAGGGTGGAGGCAGGGGCCACCAACCAAGGACTGTAGGCAGCCTCTAGGAGCTGGAAAAGACAAAGAGAGGGATTCTCTCCTTGAGCCTCCAGCAAAGAATGCAGCCTTGCATTCTTTGACATTAACCCAGTGAGATCCACTTAAACCTTCTGCTCTCCAGAACTATAAAATAATCCATTTGGGCCCGGCTGGGGTGGCTCAGCAGTTGAGCATCGACCCTTGAACCTGGACATCACGGTTCAATTCCTGGTCAGGGCACATGCCTGGGTTGCAGGCTTGATCCCCAGTGGGGGTTGTGTTAGAGGAGGCCAATCGATGCTTCTCTCTCATCACTGATGTTTCTATCTCTCTCTTCTCCTTTCCTCTCAATGGAATCAATAAAAGAAAAACATTTAAAAAAACAATCCATTTGTTTTCTTTTTTAAAATTTTTAAAAATATTCTTTATTGATTTCAGAGAGAGGAAGGGAGAGGGAGAAAGAGAGTCAGAAACATCAATGGTGAGAGAGTCATTGGTTGGCTGCCTCCTGCATGACCCCTTCTGGGGATTGAGCCCGCAACCTGGGCATGTGCGGTGACCAGGAATCAAACTGCTATCTCCTGGATCATAGGTCTATGCCCAACTGCTGAGCAATGCAGGCTGGGCTATTTGGGTTGTTTTCAATCACTAATTTTGTGGTAAGTTGTACCAGAGGCAACAGGAAATAAATATAATTTGAAAGTCAGATTCTGTTTGACCCAGGTCAAGACAAAGCTCACCTCCAAAGCCTTTCTGGAGGGGGTCAGCTCCAACATCATACACAAAGGAGGGTGACTCCCCCCCACTGGCTGTGAGCTGGGGCAGTAGAAATGTCTGAGAAGGTGTCTCTGAAACTTTGGCCCCCAATGGCTTGCCGGGAGATGAAATAAAATGCTCCCCAATACTCAAAAGAGGAGATAACAGGAGCACTTGCTGAGACGTGCAGGCGTTAAGTGTTGGAATCAGTCATGGTAAGAAAGAACTGCATGAACTCGGGTGGCAGGAGCAGGGTGGGCTTTGGTTTGAAGGTTGGGGGGATGATGCTGCAGCCTGAGGGGCTCCCAGAGCTGGAACGTTTAGAGTGTAAGAGCAACCTTGGCCTGAAGGATTCACCAGCACACAGTACAGACTCTCTCCTGAAGCTCTGAATTTCTAACAAATTACAAAACTAAACCTTTTGGATTCATCAGAAAGGCGTAATAACCACCGAATGGTGTGACAAGTACAACTTTTAAAAATTCAGCAGAAACTCATTATTAATTCATGCCTAGAATAAGCCTTTAAAAATCCCTATCTTTAATGCTCATGAAGTAGAGAATTGGGCTTCACAAGCTGTTTATTTTGCCCCAAAGGAGAGGCAGTATAAAATCAGTCCAACACTTCCTCAATTTCTCAACCTCCCCCCAGCTGACTCCATCTTTCCCTGGGAAAACAGTGAGCAGTGAGGGGAGGAGAGGAAGGGCATTTGAGGAAACCCAGAAAGCATTTCTTGTCCATTCTTCTCAGTGGAGGTGATCCTTGCTTACTGATCCAGGAAGCATAACCCCCAAATGGGTATGACCTGAGGTGGAACGGGGCCCATGTGACAGCCACAGCAACTGGAGGTCTGGAACCCCCAGAAGCAGAGCTCCTGCCTGTTGACACTTTTCATTCCAAGCCAACCCCTCATCTCAAGTGCCAAGTAGAGTGCTGGGCAGGGAAGGACATTCCTTTAAGCCTTTGTTGCATTGTATGGGGTCAACGTTGAAGCCAAGGTCCTCTCCTCCTCTCAGCAACTGTGACTGAAGATCTCTCTCCCAGCAGACTCCAGACCTCTCTCTGTACCAAGTTACAGGAGTTTGGATGAGACCATGTAGCACTAATGCAAATTGGAGAAGATGTCATTAAATGAATGCTTCCAATCTGAACACTATTGGATGGCTAACGGACTTTGGGATATAAGCTAACTTCTCAGTTAAGCAAATTTATGATAACTGCACTTGTCCCCTGTCCCAACCACACTTCTCCAGTTTTTCATGTCTTCCCTGCATACCCACTAACAGTCCTCTGAGCATATCAGATCCTTTCTGGCTATGCACCCCCCGCCCCGGCCGGCATTTACTTTTCCACCTATCTGACAAATTACCATTTATTTTCTAAGGCTCTACTTATATATCATTTTTACCATAAACTTTTCCTGATGCTCAGGCTGGGTGAGGTGTCCCTTCCCCATGCACCCCTAGTGGCTGTTACTTGTTTCAAGCATAGTTAATACTCATCACCTTCAGGGACTCTGTCATTTATCTTTGTATCACCACAGCTTATGTAGTAAATTATCAATAAATGTCTATTGAATGAATGACCCAGTATGAACAGCTATTTATTGAGCACATTTTACTATGGGCATCGTGTGATGCTAAGCTTTATACTGCTTCTTGCCCCTCGCTGCCTCCCTGGGCTCCCTGGAATCCTTGCAAACCCTCCAGCATGTCTCAGGCTGTGTCTGACAAAGCTGCTGAAGATGTCAGACACCTTGAGACCAAAGCAGTGGATGGTGGGATGCTGTTCATTTACAGATGCTACAAACAAGTGACTGTGGGTGATAGAAATAAAGACCAAATGGGATGCTGGACCTCAAAAGCAAGGCCAAGCAGATGCCTAAAATGAGCTGAAAGGAATTCACCATGAAAACTTACATCAACAAAGTAGAAGAACTACACTGAGTAATTCCAACAGTCACATAAAATAAATGTCCTCTCCCGTTTTACAGACTCAGGAACTGGGGCCTAGAGAAGTTGAATACTCTCAAATTTACCCAGCCGGTCAGTGAAAAAGCCAACATTCAAACCCACCTTTATTAGATTCTCTGTGTGGTCTTCTAAGGCTTCTAAGAGGATAATGGACTACCGCTTTAGTTTAAAACAGGAACGACTACGGTGATAGGTTGTATTTTTCCCACTTGTACTCCGATCCACACCCTTTGTCATGTGAATTCACAGTTCCTACCATATGAGGTGGAGTTTCTTCTTTGGCTCCATGGATGTTGGGTTTGGCCCTGTGATTAGCTTTGGCCAAAGGAACGTTAGCGGATGGGAAGTGTGTGTAGACATTAAAACCTTCCCTGGGGTTGGGCTTCTTCTTTGTATTGACTTTTCCCATGAGCAATCCATGCCTCGGGAAACCGCTGATCTGAGGAGGAGAGACAGATGGAGTAGTCCTGGTCCCTGCCCACGGCTTGATGTCAACCTACGCGAGGTCGACCTAGATTAGTCAAATCTCTAACCACCCGCAAATGCCTGAGCAGGAAATACATACTTTTGTTATGCCACTGAGTTTTGGAGTTGTTTGGAATTGGTATTTTTAGGCAACATATTTTGGGCAATAGCTGATGAATACAGTTAAGAAATTAACTTCAGAGACATAAACTATAATAAAACAAGAACATTATGCCCTCCCAGAGAAGACTAAAAGAGGGCCCCTATCTTATAGGTACAGCGGAGAAAGAATTTGTTGATGGTAACTGTATTGTTCTGGGCTGGTTAATTGGAGAACACTGGAACATTTTTTTTCCAGAATAGCTTAATGAAGAGTCATTTTTCTAGAATAGTTCACTTGCAGACTCAGATGTGGGAAAAGAATAAACTAGAGGTTGTTTTAAAATCCCTTAAAACTCTGCAGATTTTGCTGGCCTGTGAGAAAAGTATTTTAAAAGTTTTTGAATTCACAAATACATCGTTAAAAAAATTTAACTGGCAACATTTTGATTAAGTGGCAGAATCGTACTATTTTTTTTCTCGCCAGATTGCTCTTGGGGATAACTGCACCACTCCATGGTTAAGGTAACAGTACAAGTTAGAAGGCAAAGGAAAGAAAGGATTTAAATTCAGGACAAATATGCACACAGAAGCTGTGAAAGCTTTCAGTATCTTCCCTCACTCCCTCATCCCTCCATCGAATTCTACCCCTTCCAGCAAGTATTTGCTGAAAAGTCCTTCCCTGGGCTTTCAGGGCGGGCATGCCAAGCTGGGAGTGGTAAGATTCATTCCAGTTGCCTTCCTGGAGCTCAGTCTTGGCCTCTCCCTGGAGCTGTGTCACATCCCTCACAGACACCAGGAGGGAGACGGAATACTTGCGCTCACCCATGGTCGCCACCGAAGCATCCATTGCGTAATAATAATTGCCTCACCACCAGTAATTTTTTGATAATAATTCTCATGTTGATGAACTCATTGGGGGCGGAGATGGGGATCATCAGCACTTCAGGAGCCTTTCTCTTTCTACTGTGATTTTTCTTTTTATTAATTGAACGAGTTCCCTTCCTCCTAGACCCCCAAGTGCAGCAAGTGGAAGAATTAAAGAGAATTGTTAAGATTTATAGCAACAAAGAGTGACCTACTTTGGAGGAAACACATCCTGGGGAGGAAAGGAGCCTAGATTTCAACAATCTCTTTTCTTTGTGTCTAAATCCTTCACTCCTTTAGTTAAGAAGAGCCAAAGACAAACATTGTTTCGCTGAGATTTAGAGAATTTCCTTTTCTGTGGCTGTAGTTAAAGAATAAGCTTGATTCTCATGTAGGTGAAGGCCATTACGTAAAACAACAGCCTTTGTAGTTGGGTCAAGACAACATTTTTAATTTCAGAGTCATTAAAAAGACAGAACTCAGGCCAAAAATCTTAGCATTTCCTAAGGCAGACCAAATTGGAAGGATAAATGTTTAACTTTTTCTGAGTGTCTTAAAAACAGAAAGAGAGGCTTAGCAGCAGTGACTCAGTTGGTTGAGCTTCGTCCTGTGCACCGAAATGATCCTGGTTCAATTCCTGGTCGGGCACATATCTGGGCTGTGGGTTTGACCTCTGGTCTGGGCGCATATGGAAGGCAACTGAAGGATGTTTCTCTCTCATATCGATGTTTCTCTCTCTCCCCCTCCTCTCTCTAAGCACGTCTTTGAGTGAGGATTTAAAAAACAAACAAAAACTAACCAACCAACCACAAAAACAGAAAGAGAGGGTAGATCTTCAAATGAATAAATGTTAGTTTACATTGGTGCTTGAGGTCTTTCCAGCTTGAAGTCTCTTAAAACATACCTTTTTTTTGTTTGTTTTTTAAATTCAGAGGCAAAGGTGGAAAAGAAAATATTCCAGATCCAGGCAATTAGTCAAATATTTTAGAAGAACTGGAACATTCATGACATTTTAAATTTAATGATCAAAAAGGAAAAAAAAAAAAGACAAAGGAAGAGGCTCAGCCCCTTTCCAATCAGAAGAGACCTGAATGCGGGACCTAGAGGCCTCGGCGCTCTTCCAGGAGAGGAGACTGGGACTTGGCCATAGGATGGAATTGGGGGCACGGTTTTCTCTGGAGGTTCTTTTCCATGTTCCACTTTTTATTAGGGTTCTTTTTACAGATATTTCCACCTACCACGTTGTTCTGGGTCCAACTCTTGCTCTGCTTCCTTTCTGCCCTCCCCAGGATAGCAAGATATACATTTAGTTACAACAGAAGTAACTGGAGTGTAACTAGAATCTACACGTATGTGGGAGTAGCTCCTGTCACTGGCCACTTAACTTAGTGGGCAGAGCCCTGGAAGGATCAGGCCTGTGCAAGAATGTTCACTGCCGGGCCATTTTCATGGTGAGCATGTCCTGAATGGTCACGAACCCGAGATCAGCTAGCTGCGTTATGAAATAGTCATAATATAGAATGCTACAGATGCTGAGACATGGGTGAGTTTTTAAAAAAAGGTTGAATGAAACAAAGAAAGTTGCAGAAGTGTCCCAAACTATGACAGTGACTATATCAAGTTTCAAATATGCAAAGCCCTCAGGAATGGAATTAGTGACCTTATAAAAAGGCCCCAGGGGGCTTCAAATGTGAGGAACCAGCCAGAAGACAGGGTCTGTGAACAGGGAAGCAAGCCCTCACCAGACACCCAGTCTGCTGGTGCCTGGGGCTGGGACTTCCAGCCTCCAGATCTGTGAGAAGTAAATGTCTTGTTTATAAGCCACTCAGTCTATGTTATTTTGTTATAGCCGCCAGAATGGGCGGAGACAGAAGAGCCAGCACCAGGAGCCGGGCCCGAGTTCTCAGCGTTGGCTCTCGCTGCTCTCTCGCCCTCTGCTTTTTAAGCCTTAGTTTCCTCACCCAGGAGATGGAAAGGGCTGGACTCAACAGTCTAGGACTTTAGGCATCAGCCTGCAGGAAGAGCCCCATGCATCTGCCTGCTTGTCAGCATTCTTCTAAGGCTGTTTCTGGATGGCAGGGTGAGGAAAAGAATGAAAAACTAAGGTGACTAAGCATGACCCCAAACTGGTGAGCCTGATGTTGTTAAGAATTGCCCTGACCTGCTACTTCAGCACCTGCTGAAGCCTCCCCCCCCCCCCCAAGCTGGACAGGACTCCTTTGTCCTCAGGTTCTTCTAGAAAGAAAAGATCCTACAGTTTCTCTTGGTAGCCCATCCAATGATCTGGCAATCACTACCAAGAGGGGTACAGATCTCAGGAAAATGAAGCTTCAATTATCTTCTTTTTACCCCTTCATATTTTGATAGTACTAAATTTGCAAACTTAGGTAAAAATTACATCAAAAAGGCCACTAAAATAACATTTTATTTTTTTGGAGAGGACTTTATGATGACAAAATGTCCAATGACACATAACACAAATGCACGGAGGCAGTAGAATTATGGGTAGTTTAACATTTCTTTGCATATCTAAATAAATTTTTCAATTTTTCTTAATAAGCATATATTACTGCTATAGCCAGATTATTTACGTGTGTGCATTACTATCATTTTAAATGTGGTTTGTTTTGAACCAGGAGCTGGGTTTCTGAGCCACCCTCCTGGCACTGACCCCAGCAGAGAGGGGGAGCTCTGAGTTAGTTATCAGGGACTGAGTACAAACCCTCTCTGAGACTCAGTTATACACTAAGCCAGGTTTTCAAAAGCCTAGTCTCATAGAGGCTTTCAAGGCTCCATTTGCTATGTTGCAAAGGGACAGATATGTCGCCAGAGAAAATTGAATGCTTCGGAGAGTTATAAAGAGTGGAATGCAGTTGGCTCTGATTGCCAGCATAAAGTCCCTGTCTAGGGCATAATAAAATGCCCCAATATATTTCCTCAGCCAGCTTAGCAGCCCAAAGTCTCAGCGAGACATCCCTTTAAACCACACAAACATCTCTGTCTTAGTCAGCTGAGGCTGCCATAATAAAATACCAGGAACTGTGTGACTTAAAATTTATCTTCTCACAGTTCTGGGGGCTGGAAAGTCCAGGATCAAGGTGCCAGAAGGGTTTGGTTTCTGATGAGACCTTTCTTCCTGGCTTAGTAGACCACGGCTTTCTTGCAGTGTGCTCGCAGTGGCCTTTCCTCCGAGTGCTTGTGGAGGGATCAAGACCCCAAGCTCTCTGATGTCTTTTCTTTTAAGGGCCCTAATCCTATTAGATTGGAGCCCTACCCTTATGACCTCGTCTGACCTTAATTACCTTCCAAAGGCCCTATTTCCAAATACAGTCACATTTTGGGTAGGGCCCCAACATCTGAACTCGGGCACTATGAACATAGGAGTTTAGCAATCTCCTATAAGTGACCTTCAGAGAGAGCCCAGCCTGCCTTTTCTCTGGGGGATCAGACTGCCAATGTCTCTGCGTAACTGCTTCTGCATGAACCAGGTATTTGGAGAACAGTGAGAGAGAGGGCACAGACAGATGTAGACACGGGTGGAGAGCACACAGATTTGTGGGGAGCACACAGGGTGACATCCGGTGAAGGGGAGCCTCTGTAAGGAAACCCCACTGGCTTTCTTAATAACCCCCCATCCAGCCCTGCAAGGTTGGAAGTGAAGGGAAACACTCCAAGTGTACAGGGATGGAGTTAGGGACCCAAAGATTTAACCTTCTCTCCAGAAATCTTTCTCCACGAATGACAAACACCATGATAACAGAAGGGATTCCTGTTCCCTCTTAAGAATCCCACTCCTCAAGGTGCCATGGACTTTCTCTTCTCAGTTCCCTGATATATACAAGGAACCACATGGGGCTGTTTCTCCACGAGGGAGTATTTCTTTACACTCTCGGGCACCCAGAGTTCCCCCATTCTCACCTAGGAAGTCCCTCGGCTCACGACTCAGGCTACTTACTCAATGTTACCTCCTTCAATGCTGTTCTTGAAAAAGGAAGTAACTGGTTGGCAGTTGCTGGTTTTGCTTTAGAACAGTTAGTAGAAAATAGCCAGGAGTTGGGATTGGTTCTCACAGAGGCCCGTCACTGAGTTAGGTTCATTACCAATTTACGCCTGCAGCTGGGCCATGGAGAGAATGGATAGTCCTTGTGTTAGGACGACATGCTTCAAGTGACCTCACTAGTCCAGCACCTGAGCATGCAGTAGTCCCTCTGGAAAACTCTCTGTTGACTGCATGTGGAAAGAAAATGGCCAGTCAGGGTGTCAAGCTCAGCAGTGCTTTTATCATTGCCACCACCACCAACCACAGTAATAATAGTACTTATTGAGGATGTAGCATGTGGTCAGAAATTTTGAATTCTCTTTTGAAAGGGAAAGTCATTCATAAGTTAAAGACTTGAGCTCATATAATCTAGTGATCTCACCCTGGAGCCTTCAGGGCTCAGGGTATCTCAGAGGGCTTGGGCAGGGATAGCCAGGAGGAAGCAGCACTGTAGTTACCTGTCTCCTATATTGGCAGTCCCATAAAAGGTGTCATTAGAAACAGGGCCCCATGGCTAAAATTTGAGGGGCATGGTTTCATGCAACTCTCTCATTGAGAAAAGCAAGTAGCAGAGTTAGGAAGGGGCTGAGCAAATGTCACCGATCAGTAAGTGGCGGAGCTGAAACTGGAAGCGAGTTGTCTCAGACAGAGCTCTTACAGTCACACCCCATCCCCCTCTGCCCACAGTAATACCATCCAGGCGACAATGTCGTGATGTTTGGATAATGAATTGGGTGGCCGTAATAATACACGCTTTATTGAGTTCTCACTCTGTGCTGGGCAATATGCTGGGTACTTTCCAGGTATTAATTTATTTTTTTCTCACAAAAAAACAGAGAAGCAAATGCTGTTATTGCTGTCACTCAACAGACTCAGAAATGGAGTCACTGAGAGATTAAACAACATGCTCAAGGTCTCACTGGAACTGTGCGTGCAAGTCGAGTTTTGACTTCAAACAATGTCTCTTCAGAGCTTCTTTCCTGGCTGGCATTTCATTCTGTACCCATGACTAAAAAGAATTTACACTGAGGCAAAAGCACGCAGAGTTAGACCTTAGCTTTTCCCTTGTCTTAAGGACTCTCTTTTCTAGTTACCTTATTTTCCAGCCTCTAAGAAATGAAAATGATAGAACCCTCAATGGATTCACTGAGGCCTCCGCAGGGAGGAATTAGCGGTGAGAGAATTACTTCTGCCTTGTAGATGAAGTGCCTCTCGGAGGGCTCTTGACGAGTCACTGTTTCACAGTCAGCAGGTGCAGATAAAGTGGGAAATTGCATTTGTCTGGGTCCCCAAACTTGGTTCACCCAACAGTGTGAGCTACGTGTATGTGGGATGAAGCACCTTCATGCACATGTGTGGTTGGGGGAGGGAAAGTGGGATGGATGTTGAAAGATGAAGCTAGGGACGTGCGCAGGGGAAGGTCGGCAGTGGCCTTGGAACTCCTAGGCTGCTGTGCTGCACAGGGGCCACCACAGAGCTCTCGGAGAATCGGGAACGACAGTTAGCTTCGTGCTTGAGAAATACCATTTTGCACGGCGAAGGCTGGGTTGGAGCTGGACAGTCTCCTTGAAAGCTGCGCAGGAGAGCAGGGTTCAGGGAACTGAGCTAGGAAGCTGTTGCGCTTTCTAAGAGGGACACTCCAGTGCTCTGTTCAGACGACGGCAGTGCCCGAACGACATTTGCAGGCTATGCGCACACTTCGAACGCTTGACATTTCAGTGACGGAAAACACTTTTTTTATCCCTTAAACTTTCAGGAAACCCTCTAGTGTTGACGAAATGTAACGGTGGTCGAAGGCTCATGGTGTGTGAATGCTTGGTTAGAGATGTCACGCTAACCCTGCCCTGAGGGTGGTAGAAAATGAGTTTTAGCATATATTTATTACAACGTGGATGCTGCATAATTTAAAAGCAAAATACAGAGCCAACAGCATAACTGGACAACATGACATGCTCACAGGAACAGTTAGCTGGGTGAGGTTCTTGCCCTCCACGATCCTTCTGTCTGCGAGGAAGACAAGATGTGCAACAGGCGCCCGGGCAGAGGAGGGAACACCCAGCAAAGGGCCTAAGTGGGGTGGTGCAAGCGACAGATGTCCTCACAGCTGGCAGGGGGTAAGACAGGCTTAGCTTTTCACTCATTGAGCAGATATTTATTTAGCAGCTATTATATGTCAGACGAGGAGATACACTATTGAACAAAAAATTTCCCTCCATGGGGCGCTTACATTCTTGGAAGCATTTTTGGAAGAGGTGGGACTCAAGCTGGATCCTGAAGGAAGGACAGTCTGGATTGGCACAGGGAAGACATCACAAGGCGACACATGGAAACCCAGACACAGGAAATGCTCATGGTGGGAGATGGCACCCGGGAGCGGCCAAGGCGAGTTTGTGTTTGGGGTGCGATGAGCAGGAAATCAGTTGGAGGGTGAGCTTGGGGCCGGGCTTGCAACCCTGGCGGGAGAGGCTGAACTTTGTCCTGTGCCCATCACAGAGCCAGGGGATCAGAGGCAAGCTTTCAGCGGAAGGAGCAGACAGCAGACAGCAGAGCAGATGGCGGGGCAGGGAACCTGTGGCCATTTCATACGTTGATTATTTTCCCCTCTCTCACTCTGCCTTGTCTTTTTCTCCACCCTCTGAGTTTTAAAGATATCTAAAATGTTGTGATTATGTCTGAATGCATAAGAAGAGAAGGATCAGGTGGAAACACCATGCAGATGCATGGAAATTTTTATGTAAACGACTTAGCAGTAGCCAGACAGGGTTCCCAGAGTGAGCACTTCACCAGGCCTCTACTGGCTGCTTAAGTACATGGTGAGCTTAAGGGTAAGTCCGGGCTATTGATGTGCTTGGGTGGAGTGGGTCCCCGGGCAGGGTCATCTGGACATAGCTCCCCATGGAGAATTTAATTTTAATGGATGACAATAAAGTGGAGAGTTAAGAGTCAACAAGAGGGAGGGAAAATGGATAAAGTCTCCAAATTTTTCTCTCTCTTATTCATACCACACGCTTTATGGATCTTTTATCATTCTGACACTTGCCATTTATATCCCCAGCGTCCTCTCCTGACAGATTTATTTTACTCTTACTGTTGAAGCGAAATAAAGCTACTTAAGCAAATCTCTAGCTTGCCCTGCAAAATGTAGGCACCCTGTGATGATTTCAAGGGTCCAGAATCCCTTGAATTTTTCAGGGCAAAAACGTGCTTTATGGTCACCTTGAAAAGGAACACGGGAGCCTTCCCTGTTCAATCCAGATGTCCCTAAGCCACAGTGACCGGAGGGTACAAATGCTCATGGGGTGACTGTGGAAACTCAAAGCTTGGGCACAGTCTCCCCCAGAGGTTTCTTGGAGCACCAGAGGTGCCTCCCGTGTGCTCAGGGACATGCCTGCTCATGTCTGCCTCTGCTGCAGTGTCCTCTGTGAGAAGGTGCTCTGCTGGGCACACCATTCCTTGAACTCTGGGACTGCCTGTGTCCTCAGGTGACAAGGCTGCAGGGTAGTCTATGCTGAGCTCTTGCATCTTATCGTCGAAGCCCTGAGGCATCACTGCCTGTATCTAGTCTCACAAAGTCCTGGAATTTTCAGCCTCGAATACCTTTTTCCACAGAGCTCAACACGAGGCCATCAAAATTATGCAGAAGATTATGCGCTTCAGATGTGGGTTAGTATCGAACAACTGGAAACAAACTGATTCCCCATCAGAAGAAGAAATTGGCTGAAGAACTGTGATAGAGCCATACTGTGAAATAATGTTAGAAAGAATGAGTTAGAATTGCTGCAGATGACTGGAGGAATTTAGGTTGCAAATAAAAGACGCGGAAAGGTATATGAAATTTCATCTACTTTTATTCAACAACGTAACCCCTATAGGTTTTGGTATGTGCGTATCTATGAAGGAGTTGTGTAATACGGTTTTTAAAAGATTCTCTGTATTAAGAAACAAAATGGAAGGACAACTTAGGTTACCTGTTATAAAGCTATCAGACACCTCGGTGCCCCACCTCACATCTTTTCAGTTCACCTTTAAAAAATTATTTTAAAAAAAACTTTAAAATTGTGGTTAAATACAGGTAACATAAAATTTAGCACCTTAACCATTTTTAAGTGTACAGTCAGTGGCATTAAGTACATTCACCTTCTTTGAAACCATCAACATCATTCATCTGTAGAACCCTTCATCTTTACAACCGAAACTCCATACCCATCAAACAACAACCCCATATCCCTCCTCCCCCAGCCCCTGGCAACCACTACTTTATTTTCTGTCTATAAACTTGGCTACTCAAGGTAGATCACAGAAATAGAATCATATGGTATTTGTCCTTCTGTGACCGGCTATTTCACTTAGCACAGTGTCTCAAGGTTCATCCATATTGTAGCACGTCACAGAATTTCTTCCTGTGTTAAGGGTGACTAATATTCCATTCCACCACATTTTGTTTCTCTGCTCACCCACTGAGGCACACTTGGGCCTCTACCATCTATTTGCCATAGCGAATGCTGCTGCTGTGAACACGGCGTACAAATATCTCGTTGAGAGCCTGCTTTCAATAACACAGATGTGGTATTGCTGGATCACCTGGTAATTCTATTTTTAATTTTTTGAGGAACCTATTTTCCACAGCAACCATGCCATGTTAATGTCCTCACACATACTTCACAAGGGTTTTGATTTCTCCACATCCTTGCCAACACATGTTATTTTCTGGAGCTTATTTTTATTATTAATATATTTTTTATAGTAGCCATCATAGTGGGTATGAGACGGCATCTCTTTGTGACCTTGATTTGCATTTCCTTAATAATTAGTGATGTTGAGCATCTTTTCCTGTGCTTTTGGCCATTTGTATATCTTCTTGGGAAATGTCTATTCAAGTCTTTTGCCCATTATTTCATCCAGTTGTTTGTTTCTTTGTTGTTGAGTTGCAGTTCTTTATATTTTCAGGTATTAACTCCTTATCAGATATGTAAATGTTTTCTCTCATTTCATGGGTTGTTTTTTCATTCTGCTGATTGTGTCTTTTGATGCACAGAAGTTTTTAATTTTGATGTAGCCCCCGTTGTCTATTTTTTCTTTTGTTGCCTGTGCTCCAGTCCACCTTTTATACCAAACTTTGCTGTAGCTACCAGCTTCAGTCAAATGTAACCTGACAGCATCTCCCCTCAGTTCTACCACTTACTCTCACAATGGAATGCCTGCTGGATCCCACCTGGCATTCACGCCTGCATAGATAACCTGGAAGTTCAGTGTTTAACACCCAGATGGCAACCATTGAGCAATAGGGCCTCCTGGGAGGTGGTAGATTAATCCCCTCCTCTTCCTTCTTTCAAGTAGGCAATTTTGAAGCGCATTCTACAGAACCCCTCAAGTGTCTATGCTAGGCCAAAAATGAACACCTTCCAAAATATCCATGTTATTTTCTTTGGACAAAGGGACTTTGGAAATGTGATTAAATTAAAGATATTGAGATGAGAAAATTACCCTGGGTTACCTGAGTGGATTCCAAATCCAATGAGATGTGTTTTTTTAAGAAAGATACAGAAAAATTTGAGACAGACAGAAGAGAAGTCACAGACACACATAGGAGAAGGTGATATAAAGACAGATCAGAGAGAGATAGAGCCACAAGCCAAAGAATGCCACAGGCCACCAGGGACTGAAAGAGGCAAAGAAAGACTTTTTTTCAGAGCCTTCAGAGGGCATCTGACCCTGCTGACACCTTGATTTCAGATGTCTAGCCTACAGAACTGTGGAAGAATAAATTTCTGCTGTTTTAAGCCAACAAGTTTATGGGGATTTATTACAGTAGCCATAGGAAACTAATGCAGTGTCCCTGAGGCATCCAGCTTTAATTGCCCACAGTTGGGTCAAGCTCAATAAATTAAAGGATTGGCACTCCTTCCTTCCCTACTTCACTCTCTCCAGTCCTCCATTCCTCTTCCCTAGGATCATTTCCCAAAATAAATCACCTGCATGAGAGCCCTGATCTCAGGCTCTGCTCTCTGGGGGGGGGAATCCAGGCTAACATGCTTGGTTCCAGAGGTGACCCTAGAAAGTAGAACTTCACGATGGGATTGTGGAACTGGCCATTCGCTGGGCACAGTGATAAGGACTCTGTCACAGCAGGTGAGTAGACTGGCTCCAGTGCATTAATGAAGTGTTCAGGGCCCAGTTGTCTTGGTGTGCCAAGACAGTCCCAATAAGTTGAAAAGGACAACTTATTTTTTCTTGCACCTCCTAGTACCAAGTAAAATATACTGTATTTGGTGTGCTGCTTTCAATTTTTGAGTCTGAACTGAACACATTTGGGAATACTGCTCTTATCATTTGATTGGTTGACTTAGATCCTGTTTGTTTTGAGAAGGCTCTGCAGCAGGTCCAGGCTTTGGGGTGAGCTGCCTGCCACTTGGGTCACGAGACCCAGCAGATGCAATAGTGCTAGCATTATCTATGGTAGATAAGAATTCCTGTGTGGAGTGCTTATAAAACCCTAATAGGAAGATCACAGCATAGACACTTGAGTTCTGGGGTATGGTCACGCCTTCTGCAGCAGAGAGTCACTTACCATCTGAAAAGCAATCCTTAGTGTGCTACTAGGCCCTAGTGGAGACTGAAAACCTGCCACGAGCCATCAAGTGACTATGTGACCTGAGCTGCCAGTCAGAATTTGGGCATTATGGCATGCACCAAATCATAAGACTGGGCAGGCATAATAACATCTAACATATAAAATAAATGATAGATTTTGGTTTGTACATGAAGAGGGACAGGGCACAAGTAAATTACATGAACTGGTAGCTCTGACTCTCATTCCACCTGCCTCGCCTCGGCTTCTGTTGTACCATTGCCTCCTCCTCAACTTGTACCTGTAGCCTAATTGTGTGGTGGTGGGGGGGTGTCTTAAGGCCAAATGACATCTGAGGAAAGAACTTAGACATTGTCCATAGGTGGATAAACTCAGTATGATGGTGCTAACTCAAAATGGAGCTCTCTCACTGTAACCCCACCCAAGGGTGACCCTGGGGCAGTGAGAAGAGAAATCCTCCATGGGAAGAGCTGCAGGCAGTACATTGATCACTTAATGTGCATAGAGGCAGAGATGGTCCAAGTCGTGTCTAAACATAGACTCCCGGCAGTGGTGAATGGCTTGGTTGGCTAAGTGATCAGAAACCTGACAGGAGCAAAATTAGAAGGTGAGAGTCAAGGAAGTTAGGAGATGAGACATTTGTGTCCCTGGTAATGGGCACAGTGTGTATCATCTTTGGGTCTCATCTTAATTCTCACCAGAAAGTATCTACCACAGCCTGTTCAACAGTCCGCTGAATGCCATAGTAACAAAGGCCAAGTCTTTGTGCCTGGGCCCAACAGCATGAGCTTCTCATCAAGGCTGACCCAGCCATTGCCACTGCTGAATGCCTGGGTTTCCAGCCAAAGAAATCATAGCCAAGCTCTCTATGTGTTAGCATCACTCAAGGAGAACAGCCAGCCACCTGGTGTCAGGTGGATTTTTTCAGGTCCCTTCACCCTAGTAAGGACAGCAATTTGTTCTTATAAGAATTGGTGCCTACTTGGGAGATGAGCTTCCCCTCCTTGGCTGTTAGCATCACCATCCAAGGGCCTACAGAATTTGCCAGAACAGAGCCTATATAATATTGCTTCAGATAAGGGACCTATTTTAGAGTAAAAGCGCTGTGCCATTGGGTGCATGACTATGGAAATCACTGATTCTACTATACAGCACACCACTTGGAAGTTGACAGCCTAATAAAAGGAAGAAAGACTTACTAAAGACTCCCCTAAGATGCTATCTCGGGCACAGCTCTCAATGGTGCTGGGATGTAGTTTTCAGGATGTGTTATATGTATTGAACCAATGGCCAGGGTATGATCTGGGTCCCCAATAAGGGACTACATCTAGGACTGATGTAGTTTACATCAATCTTAGAACCAAAGGGTGAAAAAGGATTAGCTACTCTCACCATAACTCCCAGTGATCCACTTGAGAATTTTATATTCCCACCCAGAAGCCTTATAATCTGTTGGCTTAGATGCTCTGGGGGACACGCTTGTCCCAGAGGGTACTGCTAAACTTCAAGTTACAGCTGCTGCTTAGTCATTTTAGCTTCCTTGAGCCAATGGATCATAACGAACTATATATTGTTGAGGATAATTGACCCTGAATACTATGAAAAGCTAGGGTTGCTGCTCCCCAGTGGGGTAAGAAAGGAACAAGTCTGGATCCCATGGGACATTTGTGCTTAATGCCAAGTAGTACATATAAGTGGGTATCATAGCAACTGTGACCCAATAGGGGTAAGGGAACTAAGGCCCCATTCTGCAGGGATGGAGGAGGAAGGTCTGGTCAAGGATAAGGGTAGTCTAAAATGAGTACGGGGAGATGATACATATCAACAATGATTTTGGGACCAGTTGCATCTGGGAGGACTGTAGCTTGGTCCTAACTCTCTTGGATCAAGTCTTTTGCAGAGATTGCTGCTAGGCATGAGTGGTGTGAGGAGTAAACTCTGCTGGCCATCTGTCATGCCTCATGCCCACCTTTCACTGTGTCTACTGCTGCGGTGACCAGCTTCATGCAGACATAACCTTCTAGTACCTTCCCTCAGCTGCACCTCATTTCTCACTTTCTGCCTGGGGGCCTCCCTGAAGCCACTTTGTGGGATGGCTGCTGAATCAGTCTGGCACTTGCTGGAAGGAAGAGGGAATTGATACTCCCATGGCCATTCTTGACCAATGGGAGACGGAAGCTAGTGAATGAAAAGTGCTTGTGTCTTCCTTCCCACAGGTGGACAATTCTGAGTATATTCCACACAACTCCTTAGAGGGTTCCAGGGAGGTGGAACCCAGCTGCTCTTGGCAGTGGCCGGCTCAGTGAAACAGCCTCTGGTCGGCTTTTCTTACATCCCTGCTTTGCCCTTTCCAGCACCTCATGTTTGTTCCCTGGCTCGCTTCCTCAAATAAACTACTGCAAGCAAACCCTCAGATCAGACTCTGCCTTCTGCTAAGGTACGTGGGCTACGTGGGGGAGATAGAGAAGGGTGTGGGGCGCAGATACGAGTGAGGACAGAGAGAGGTGGGGAGAGGTGTCCACAGGAAATATGATCATTTATACTAGATCTTATTTTGTAAAACGACATAGATGCGTGCATGTATGCATAAGGAGGTGCCTGCAAAAATGGTCACCAGAATATCAGTGTTGGTTATGTTAGGATAGTAAACTATATTTTATTATATTTTTCTATTTTAAAAGTATTATATTTTTGCAAGTAGTCTAAATTATTTACAAAGAATTTGTGATATTTACATATTATAATCAGAAAACACTGCAGGGAGGGGGTTATAAAAGGTGGAGAAAAGTAGTAAACCTTCAGGCTGAGGTGGGATTTCTCTCTGCAGACATCTGTTCATGGAACAATCCCTCCTTCCTGGAGCAAAAACCCCAGGTTCTTGTCCATGTATCAGCTCACTGTAAACAGAAATTCCAAGGTGCTGCCAGAGCCTGCTAGTTCCACAGCAGGGGCCGGACTTCAATCTGAACTCATGTGGGTTTTCCGGCTGTGCATACACACAGTCGGCCAACCTTGCTGAAAGCAGATGAATCAAACCCCAACTGCAGAAGAAGAAGAGAGTCCTGAGTTCACAGGGACTTGGTATTGTCTCAAAATTCTCACTGATGCTAGAGAGCAAGGAGGGCTGAACAGGTTTACAGATTACAAAGGATGAGTGGGATCTTCTGAGAAATGATGCCTTCTGTTTATTATCTTTTGGATTAAAGGTCAGCACATGGGGTGCTAACCCCATCTGACTCTAAAGGCCTCAACCCAGTTCACAGTTTTGTGTCTTATTTAAAATTGTCAACACAGCTCTGCTCAGCTTATCAGCTAACCAGGCCCTGGGCGAGACAGTGGGAAGAAACTGAGGCTGTGTTTAGGGGAAGTATGGGAAGCCTTGCGCCCCCTTTAGAACCAGAAATTGAATTTTGGAAGATGCAGTTTCTAATTTGAAGAGTGGGCAGTCATGCCCTCAGGGAGGAAACCTGGGTAGAAGACTTAAGTAGGGAGGATTTTTAAATGTGTCCCAGAATGAAGCAGGTTGGTGAAGTCCAATCTGAAATCCTGGGTTGCTAGCAGCTTCATGTGTCATGAAATCCTGACTTTAGAGTTGAAGGGAATTTCCCATTGGAAAAAACAGGATGAAAGCTGATACCTGGCACTTGGTTCGACCATCAGGAAGAAAAGGCTGCTCCCAGGCAGCAGCATCCATTTATAAGCATCAGGAGCATCTCTTTCTCAGACTTAAGACCAATGTTTTTACTACTCAATTTCTACTAAATAATGTTATAAGCATTATTATTCTTTATTGAAAACCATAATTTACTAGTCAAACCTCTCAGATTTCATTGTTACCTTTGTTCTTTCCCTCAAGTCTGGGTTTTTCTTAAACCTCACGTTCATTGCCACCCTCACCCAGCCCCCATTCCCTTTTCCCTTCTCTTAAAGCTTCATTTGCTTGGTCACGAAAATGTTTTCAAGGGCATGGGCCTACTTTCAGAAGGCAGTTGGTAGAGAACTCTGAAATAGTGTGCCTGAGTCCCCTCAGCTGCCTTTAGGATAAATCTTTCTTCCCATCTCTGCTGGCTACCGAGGGGTCTATCCCAGGTCTGGTAGCAGTTGGCCACCCAGGCAGGGAGGCTGGAGGCTTCCATTTGCATAATATTTAAGTGCTATTTAAATATTTGTGCATTCTAGAAATCTGGGATGCTGGAAATGTTCTCTGTCTTGGTCAGGGTGGTGGTTACAGGGTATATAATGTAAAAAGTTAGTTTTATACACTTGATTGTATATAAGGTATACTTCTATAAAAAGTAATTAAAAATATATATGCCTTCAACATGTGAATGGGTAAAACCCCAAACCGTCCTCCTTCTGACTTTGGACTTGGAGACACGAAATAGAGGTCATCGTGATTTTGTTGGACATTGAACACTGCTAAGAAAACATGCATTTTAAATCAACAGCAATTTTGGTTAGTATTTGCATCTTGTAACTCCAAAAACATGCACTTTCCCTAGGAGAAAATTAGAGCTTAGGGAAGAAATGGGCCTTTTATCGCCTGACATTGTGATAGGAAGCAGCCGACTCCATCCAGCTGATTAGTTTTTCTTTTACAGTGACATTTCATTTATAGCTGGCGCTACCCTGGGATGCAGTTTAGTTTCAAAACTGAAAATGCTCAATTGTTGAGTGGTTTGTGGACAGCTCCTACTGTCGGGATCCTTTCCCAGGAGACCACGCAGACAGCCTGCCTGACACAGCTGCTGGTCTGGGGCTCCTGGCCAGAGTTGCTGGCTGGAGGGGCACAGTCCCCGACCTCATTCCACAGGGCAGGGATCCTGCCAGCATGCAGCTTCTGATCCTCCAGCTCTGGGCTCTTGAAACAGGACGAGATGCTCTACAAACCACTGGCCAGGTGTCTGTTTATATCTTAGAATTGTCTGCTTTTATGATATTAAACTAGTCACTCTTTGGGTGACCTGCAGAGCTGTTTATCTCTTCACCTGTAAAATGAGGGGGCTGGTCAGATCCAGTGGATGAGAGATGAGCAGATAGGTAAGGCTCAGGAGAGTGGGTGGTGTTGCATTTTTCAAGGCTTTGGCTTAAAGATTGTCAGTCCCTGGGTTTTTGAGTCATGAAGGACATGTTTTTTAAAATGCATGCCTGGTGCAACAGTCTTCTTCAGCCTCCATCTCACTGGGTGGCATTTAGAATACACTGCCCTTGTCATTCGGCACTCTAGTATGTTCTGTAACCTGTCCGCTCCTTCCCCTCCACCCCATCTCAAGCCATCCATTCCTGTTAGAATAAATGAAACCATCGTTTGGTTATTAGTATTTTTAAACTTTTTCTTTTAAAGTAGTTTTAACTACAAGAAATTGCAAAAATAATACAAAAATTTCTGTGTAACCTTCACTCAGCTTCCCCCCAGCCCCTATAATGACATGTTATGTAACCCTAATCGCTGGCTATAATTTCATAACAAGATCAACCTCCTCCCCACCCCTTAACCCCAGACCCCACCCCAGCCATCAGTCTTGGAATCTGAAGGAGCCTAATATCAGACCAAAGTGTATTTGCAATGCGAAAGTCAGGAGCTGAGACTAGAACTCATTTTCTGGTTCCTAATCCAATCTAGAGTTTGTTGCGTGATCCGGCTTCACAAGGACGTTAAAAACATCCCCAAACAAACCCCCCTGGTATTTATTTAAAGTAGAGGCAGCGAGTAACTCGTGAGTTCAGGCATTTGCTTGTTACTCTTCCTGGCGGTGGAGATGGGTGGGTGAATGGATTTCTCTCTCGGCCTCCGCGTCTCTCTCTACCCTGCAAGGACAGTGAGAAAAGTTAGGGAAGGCACCGAAGCGTCGTAGGAATAGGATATGGCCGAGACTTGGGAAACTAAAGTTTAGCCCTAGTTCTGCCATCAGAGGGAACTTGATAAGTCCTTCCCTAAGCCTTTCTTTTCTCGTCTGAAAAATGAGGGAGGAGGGCTGGGTCCGGGCGCAGTCAGAGCTTGTTTTGTAAGAGCCTATGGAAACGGGCGTGGCTGGGGGGGTTCCCTAGGGAGCTGACTCTGAGGAAGGGCTTAGCACGCAGGCTGCTTACTAAGGGAGATGTGGGAGCACTATCTTGGAAGGAAGGGCTGAAGCACAATTGGGTGGAGGGAGAAACTGAGGTCCAATGAAAGCTTTGACCAACCGCGTGGAGAGGTCTGGAGCTAGAATGCCCTTCGGCTCAGTGTCAGCAGGGGTGAAAGAGCCAGGCCTTTTCGCTCACACCTACCAGTGTGGGCTGCCTCAGATGGGCTGGGACCCTGGGAGACAGCTCTCTGCAGCCTGAGGCAAGTCTTCCCAGTGACACTCCCAACAGCTGAATCTCCACTAAAGAGTCATATGGGAGATTCATAGGTGTCCACCATAATTTGAAAGCTTAAGGTTCTGTTAATTAATAGAGCAATAGGAATAATAGGATATTATCATTCACAGGGATATTAGAGGCCAGGCAGCTTAATCTCTTCATTGAACTGGGGAGAAAAATGAAGGGTTCAATGACTTGCTCAAGGTCACAAGGCAAGGTCATAGCAGACCAAATCCTTGACCTTGCCTTCATTCTTTCCAAAACAGAACAGCTAAGTGCCATGTGCCTTGGACTCTCCACAGGAGCATAGAGAGGACCAGGCAGTCCACATGCTGTCCCGAGGGTGCCACAGCTGGCATCAGCCACAACCAAGGGGGCCTGAATTGCGTTGGTACTTTAAAAAAAATATATTTTTTTATCGATTTCAGAGAAAGGAAGGGAGGAGAGAGAGATAGAAACACCAGTGACGAGAGTCATTGATCCGTTGCCTCCTACACGACCTTACTGGGGATCGAGCCTGCAACTCGGGCAGGTGCCCTGACCAGAATCGAACCGTGACCTTCTGGTTCATAGGTTGACTCTCAGCTACTGAGTCATGCTGGGCGGGCATCTTGGCTCTTCTAATAACTCTTCTACTCCCATCCTTCAGGCTTTCGAAGAACCTGGCACTCATCCTTCTGGCTTTCTGTGAGTTTGTCCAGGGAATTTTTTCAAGTCAATCTTTTCTCCTTGGTGGCTGGTTAAAAAGGAGGAAGGTTAAAAATGCATTAGGATCAGGCCCAGTGGCGATGGTGCCTCAGTGCCTTCCACATGGGAAATTCATCATCCGAAGCTGGACTGACAGAGCGCAGAGCCAAGCCTGAGAGCATCAGGGACTGGCATTTTCTCCTGGATTTGCACAATTCATCTGCAAGCATTGCTCAGCCTATCTGAGAGGCCCAAAGGTTTGTGCTGAGAGCTACCCTCTCTCTGTATCTGGCAGCAGTTGGGTGGGGGCTGGGAATCAGGGGGAAAGTGAGCCAGAAATGGTTCCATTTTGTAAGAAATGTGTCTTATCTTGTTCTATTCACAGTGGAAAAGAAAATATCAGCTCCAGAGCCAAATCTATTTCTCTGGGTAATCCATCTCTGTACAGCGGCTCCCTGCAAATCTCTCTTGCATTAGGTTTCCAGGCTTCGGACTAATGCACGCACTGTATTCTTTAGAAATTTAATGAGCTCGACATGTCTTTTATAATTTGTGTTTCTGTGTCTTATCTCTACATAATGCCTTAATACAGAAATTAATTTAGTGCTCATCAGATAGCAGAGTGAATTGTCAAGGTGTGGGTTTCTTTTAGCCTGTTGAAAGATCTCCCCACACCCCTCGCACAGCTGAATATTTAATATTATCCAGTAACTACTTTAGAGCAAAAAGGATCCCTTAGTTTCTCAAGCCTGGACCCCACCTGGCCCTCCCTGCTCAGCCTCTTTCCCCATCACTTCCACCTGTGTCCCACCTGGACACCCTCCATGGAATGGACCTCGAGGAGTTTCCTAAATGCTCACATTTTTCCAAGTCTCTGTCTATATGCTGATCCCTTTGCCTGAGCCACCCTTCCTTGCCTTCTTTACCAGAGAAACATCTACTTCACCCTTTAAGACTCTTAAAATACCACTTCCTCCAAAGGATTGGGGTTTGTTGGGCTCTTTCAGGACCCGGGAGGGGCGCGGACCACACACCAGGCTGAGGAGGGGACCAGCTCCCGCAGCTGCGCACATCAGATTCCCTGGGGAGCTGAGATTCTGACGCTCTGCTCCTTCCTTCCAGGAGAGTTGCTGCCAGGGAGACTTGCTTTTGCACATGGGGGGCTGCCCTCTGCCATGGCTGCTTTTTTGGAGTGTGTGCTTTTTTTTGGCCCCTACTGAATGGATTGTCAGCAATTCCCGTGTGAGGACTTGGTCTGCCATCCTTGGTTCCCAACACTTAGGAGGCCTAGCAAAAGGGCAGCTCCTAGGAATCTTCCTCAATGAATTCATGAAAGAAGGAGTGAAGGAAATAAATATGAGCAGGAAATAAACTTGTCTCTAAGAGAAAATAGCTGGAAATTTATTTTTCTTCTGATTTAGAAGATTATAGCTTTTAAAAGAACAAATGCCTTTCTCTTTAAAAG